>NC_067476.1:12948297-13228297 GCF_947179515.1 Apodemus sylvaticus | reverse complement strand
TTTACATTATTCGGCTAAACTACTGTCCTCTGAGCTACAACTGCAGCATCGGAGGCAAATGAACAAAAATACATGTGTCAGAAAAAACACAGAGACCTTATAGGCCAAGCTTTATGTATAGTTAGTCTTGTTTTATAGTCTGCTTATTAGGGAAGAAACCCAAGTTTCTAATTTCTTGGAGAATAACATACTCTACCAACAAAATGGTTTCCTCACTTTAATTCATTCCTATTTTACAATTGTGGATGGAGATGCTGTAAGTCTGGACCTTAGTGTGGTTCCTGACATGTGAATGACGTATCTGCAGTCGCTGTGGTCTGAAGCCACTCTGATCCTGGACGGACAGCTTACTTGTAGCCTAGTGGCTTTGGTCCTTGAGAAGAGAGAGCTACAAAGCTTAGTGACCCAAGTTTGCATCTTCTCCTCTCAGGTAAAGCCTTGTTGTGGATACTGTTGTACTGCTGGAGGCTGCACAATCCAGCCAATGCAGATTCCTAATCTGCTTATTTATAATTCAAAAGCTCGCCTATATATTAATGAACCCTTAATGAGCTGTTGAAAATGCCTGAATTACAGTCAGATTATTGAACTGAAACAGCCCCGTAATCATACCATTTGAGTGGGCTGTAGGTACTTTTCACATCTGCAGCTTAGTATTGTGAAGGGTGTGTGTGTATGTGGAGAAAGCTTTATAATAATTTTGACCCGTAATTTATTTATTGCCCTCAGATGCAGTTGTCTATGCAGATGCTCTCTCCCATTATCTGTGGGGCAGGTGCACAGCGTGTTGAAAGACAGCTAATTAGGATTTGCTGAAAGATATGCAAAAACTGTGGGCTTATAACAAAGCCAAGTTCATTGTTAAACAATGTTTTACTGTGTTTGTATGATTTGTCTGGATCTTGTGGATACTGAAATGAAAGGCATGGCTTAAGTAGACTGTAAATGAAGTTCTGAGTTTTTGTTTTGTTTTGGCCTCTAACAAGACAAAACAAAACTTAATAATATGCTGTGATAATCAAAGCCTTGATGTAAAACTTTACAAGCCTATTTTTGTGCTCCAGAATACACACATTGGAATTGAAAAATTTTAATTGTTGTTTCACCAAGTTTCAGTGGGAAGTTATCAGGACCTTTTGATGCCATGGGCTGATTCATACTATCTAGCCTTTGCAAATCTACGTTCCTAAAAATGTTTATAGGTGCCCAGAGGAGTGGATGTTGTGATTGGAAGCCATGTGTACCCTAGGGAGGTTAGAGAGTCTAGTGGTAGTGATAGGTAGCTAGTAAGACTGAGAAATCAAATAATGACTTAAATCAAGAAACAGATACAAGTATTCAAACAGAAAATAACTTTATGAATCAAGTTTAGGCATCCCATGATTATTACTTTGCTTAATAGGTAAATATATTTACTTTTCAAACTACAGTTTTGAAAATAACTTCATTATTGATAAACAGCCTTCTCAATGCTGCCTAATTGCACAATGTTCTTCAGTCCTTTGTATTGACAGGGTATGAAGTTTCTGTTAGGACACGATTTTTCTCATGGGATTTGATGCACATACTTTAGAAAATAAATACAAAAGGATTTCGTTAGGACAGCTTTCTTGTTCTCGAGGCATGCAAATGTTGATTTACTTATGGTTTTAGAAATCAGGCATCATAAGAAAGTATTAGAGCTGTCACAATGTGTACTTATACATTTTCTCATATCCACTGCTACTGAACCTCTTAGTAGCACGGTGGTGGTCTATATACAATATTAAGTGTACTAGAGTGCCACAGGTACATAGTCACTTCATGCCTTTTGTAGTCCTGATGACCTTTCCTCATGGTCTGTTTCCCTGGTGTATTGGCCAGTGAGCATCTACTCCTGTCTGCCACACTGTGCAGGGAACTCAAAGAAGTGTAGTGTTAGCTCTGCTGTTGATGTACTGCTAAAGGACCTTACCACATGCCATGAGGAAAAGATCAGTGTGCTTACATATAAAGGGGAAATTAGAAACCTTACAGAAACATGAAGAAACCTTACAGAAACATGAAGAAACCTTACATGACTTGAAGTCATATTTTTAAAAAATATACACATTTGCAGCTAGGTATGGTGGCTTACACCTGTAGGTAATCCCAGCCTCAGAAGAACGAGGCAGAGCAGTCAGTCTTGTGCTATGTAGTGAGACCCTATCACTCACCAACACAGAAAATATTCCCTCTTTTCAGAAGACCTATAATTATCTAGAAATGAGGAGAAATAAACACACACACACCCCCAAAAAGTGAGCAAAACTTGACTTAAAACAGGTAAATATAAAGAGCCTAACTTGATGTACAATGAAACAGAACTGGAAGTGCAAGAGGAAGTCAGCCAGTGAGCTCACTTACACCAGGGCATGGAGAACGAGGTGTGGTAGCAGGAGTGGGTCCTAGTCATATGGTCTTAAGACTTGAAACATTTTAGAGTTTTAGAAGGAAGAAAAGAAAGATGTTAAGTAGAAAACACAAACTTAGCCAATATGGAGCAGTTCTAGAACACAATGAGGCAGTTCTTTCTAGTCCCCCAGTAACTAGCAAATATGTGTTTGTCTTCCTTGCTATCATCAATGACATGTTCCTAGAGATTTTAGCTTTAAGAGTTATCTAACTTTTGGTTTCCCTAAATGAATTTATTGCCTTCATATGTTATAATTTTCAGATCTTATTTGTCTCTGAACAGGCAACTGATATAATTTTAAATTATGGTGACTTAGTTGTATTATTCAGTTGAAATTATTTTTAAGCAAAAGTGACAGCTTTAAAATGTTTGGGGGAGGGAATCAAAGTTGTGTATTTGAGCTAAAGCAACCAAGAGCTCTGTCATGCTGTGAGTATAATTCAGGGTGTCTGTGGATGAAGTCTGTTCGTAAAAGAATTGATGGTACATGTAGGTTAGCATATGAAATCTCAGAGCTGGTGATCAGTTGCATACTTGGCAGCTTATAGATGTTACTGTCATGTAAGTTACACCAGACACAGAGTGTATGCTACTGTGGATAAACAACAGGCACGAGAGCAAGAGGCAGAATCCAAATGCAGACATGTGAGATGCCAACTCCCCCTCCCCATGGCTTGTAACTAGTGTGGGGAACCTGCTTCTGAACAGATTTACAGAGGTTAATTGGGCTGGGATAGTTTAGATTGTGTTACACATTAATGAAAATGCTGATTTTGAGCTGTCATGACTCCAGTGCTTTTTATACCATGATAATTATTTTAAAACTTTGTCTTCTGTGTTGTTGAAAACATCTTGGCAGAAAGCCTGTGTGACCTGATTAAACCTATGAATTGTCAGCTGTGATCTATAGTACTCAGAAGAGGTTGCTGACTGGCATCACTTGGAGGTTCTTGATTTAAAAGCAGAATGAGATTGAGGCTACTGTGCCCAGTACTCAATTGCTGTGTCAGTGGTGCATTTTAAACTGTATTTGGTGTCTTTGTGCAGCCCGCTGGCATGTGCCTAACAATGCTATTTTAATATGTGTTCAAGTCTAGTTAATGACTTCATACTGAATGTATCTTGTTTTTTGAGATTGCGTGATAAAAAGTCATCTAGTCCTGATTATTTCCCAATTTTTAAAACAGTTTGTAAATTAAGATTCTTTTATGTGAATTTTTAATTCTGTTTCTCTGTACAGAGAGACAGATTGAGCACACATTGATGATTGTATGTCTGAATTATTTTCTTATTTTTAGGAACTCCTTCCTACTTTATGCATAAATCATTTAAATCTGAAATTTAGATAATCAGAATATTCTAAGAAGTCAGGCTTATCTCTTTTAAAGAGTCCAAGTTGGAGTTACATCAAAAAGGGGAGTATTAGGAGTCCTAAGATGCATGTAAATGTGTTTTAAAAACAATTTTCATAGTCAGGCTTGTTTATCAAATGTGAGCAGTGAAGTTCTCAGCATGAATTGTAGTACACTGATGTTGTTTGATCATTTTCTCAAATAAACAAAATACTCACACTGTTTGTCCTCTGTCTCTCGCTTCTTCTGTCTTTCTCTTTCCTTGAAGGTCTCAGCATCAGAGGAGCCCAGGAGGAAGACCCTCCCGACCCCCAGCTAATGAGACTGGACAATATGCTTTTGGCAGAAGGGGTTTCAGGTCCTGAGAAAGGTGGGGGATCGGCGGCAGCAGCTGCAGCCGCGGCAGCCTCTGGAGGTTCTTCAGATAACTCTATTGAACACTCAGATTACAGAGCCAAATTGACCCAGATCAGACAAATCTATCACACAGAACTGGAGAAATATGAACAGGTCAGCAGCCGCCACCCTCAGTCCTGCACAAACCCTCTATTGCTCTTCTACTAGACCGTACTAACCAATCCCGAGGGCCATAAGGGGTAGGTGTTAACACATAGACTAAAAGAAGCAACGATGATGCATGTACAAAACCAAGGGGTTTGTGGGAGCCATGAAATGACTCGGGGCAAAGCTAACCCTCTCTCTCTTTGTCTCAGTTCCCTCATTCCTCACATTCATACCTACCTAACCACCACACCTGTAAGTCCTTCCTTCTTGCTAACCTCTTGGTGCCCTGAAGAGCTCTATAGAACTGGACCTAGGCACTGGCTTTTTTTCATAAGCCTTAACAGCTTGTAAAGGGGAAGCGTCCTTGCTTTGTGAACTTTTGATGTTGTATACTAAGTTCTAGGATCCTGGTAGGAATTAATTCTGTGGATTGTGCTAGGCTATGTGGAAGGAGTTTTTGGGATCATCTGAAGATGAGGCCTCCTGCTTAATTGTGATTATAACAGGACAGGGCAGACCAGGCATTCCATGCTAAAACCCTGACCATAAAGAATAAAGATTAAAAATCTCATCAAACTTACTGGCCATACTTCATTGAGCCTCAGGTTATCTGAGTTTAAGCTATGTTTTAGTACTATGTGCCAACAACAGAAAGGCACATTGCCAATTTAACTCTAAATAAGTGGTTCCTGGATTCAGTGTAATATGATAATGTGGGTGGTCAATTTTCAACCTATTTAAGTTAGTGATTTAAAGCTAAAATCCTTAGTTTAAGGACTTCTCACTCAACCCGGAGTCTCATTTGAAAGGTCTTTAGAAGATCCACTATAATGTCTACTTTTGAACATACGTAAAAGTAAAGAGGTCACTTATGTTGAATCCTGTAAAATTGCCATATGTGGGGTCAAAACAATAAGCTGTTCGGTGTAGTTGTCTGTCTCTGGCCTCAGCTACTAGGGAGGCTTAGGTAAGACAATTGCTTCTGACCAGGAATTTAAGGCCAGCCTGAACAGCAAGGCTGGACCACAGTCTCACATAAAATAGCAGCACATCATGCAGGTGGCACCATAGAGTTGTTGCCCAGATAAGCAGTCAGCATCCCGCCAATCTCAACTGTCTTTCCCCTTCACTTCTTTTTTTTTTAATATAATTTCACCCATAAATACTATATGTTGGTGGTTATTCATAATGCCCATCCACTTTAGTGGGAACTCTGCTTGCGTGTATGTGTGTGTGTGTTTGTGTAGAGTGTTCCTGGTGACTTTTTTTTGCCTTAAAGAAAAAAGTCTAGGGCAGTTTTAGGATCACAGTACTCTACCTGAGAGATGTCTCCTCACTCCCACATATGCGTGGCTTACTTAGCAGCACCGCCTACTATAGAGAGGTCTGTTTGTTATGGCTCATGAACCAGCACTGACACATCACCACCCAGGGTCCACATTCTCTTCAAGAGCTCTCTTGGTCTCACACAGTCTGTGTGCTTGGACAGATGCATAACCTTACAGCACTGAGAGCATGCCCACTGCCCTAACAGTCCTTGTTGCGTGGTCTCTCTGTGTCTATCTGTCCCCTCCTCTCCCTCTTCTGCTTTCTCCTCCTCCCTTTACTCCTACTCTATTGATTCCTGGAAACCACTCTTTGGTTTGAGTACTGATTTATCACAGCTCTCTGAACACTTTCAGTTGTATATGTTGGCCCCGTACCCTTGCCTTTTCTTACATTCTGATAATGATGGTATTAAACAAATGTTACATCTTTATCCCAGAGGTGAGCATTTTAAGGAAGAGTAGAAAGATACATACAGTGTATATTAAAATGAAATGCAAATTAATACTACAAAATTTTCTATTTTCTGGGAAGAACTTTCTGCTATTCAAAAGTATGTTTCATTTGCAAGCATACATTTTGGAAGAAAATGTTCAGATAAGAACTTTGGGGAAATTATTGTTCATGTGTATGAAAAAATCCAGCTTTCTGACTTGACGTGAATAATTGATAATAAACAAAATAACTCATGGTTGAAAGGTTGCCCTGAGCATAAACAGTAGAAAATGGTTCTAATTTGTAGTATAATCCTAATTGTATAACTTTATGCTAAATAGATATATGCATATTTTCTAGGCAACTGCCACTAGTCACCTTGCATAGAAACGGGTATGCTGGGGCCAAATGGCATCACTGTTCTGGCTGGTCCTGACTGTCCCTGTCACAGTATTCTTTCTTTGCACCAGACTCACTACTTCACCCAGATGGCTCTGTTAGAAGCTGGGTAAAGCTGGCATCAGTGGAAGGCAAGGACTCAAGCATTCTTATCTTAGAAATGTCCTAACAAGCTTCCAAGAGACTTTAGTGACTTCAGTCTCAACTCATACAAAATCAGCTCACTAGGGCGTGTGTGTGTGTGTGTGTGTGTGTGTGTGTATGTGTGTACACATGTGCACACATTTTACCTTTAAAATACACACTATATACCAGTTCTACACAAACTAAAAGATTGTATTTGAATTAAATAGAAAAATAACTATCACATTTAAATGTTACAATGAATTGTATTTCTGGATACAGTTAGTGGCTTGGTAGATATTTTTATGTATATTTCCTTCCTCATTTTTAACATGTAGAGTCTTTTCAGCACCATGAACAGACAGATTATAATGAAGTGTTCATAGACTTAGCAGGACTGTAGTTTACAGATGTTATCTTGTAGTCTCAGCTGTTTACAGATGAAGTAGTGGTGTTTCACCTCTTGTGTTGTCTTTGGACAGCTTTAGCGCAGTGTCTCTGTCAGTGCTGTTTTACAGGAAGAGATTTCCCTTTGTTTGGACACAAGAACAAGGGGCTTCGGTTGCTTGAATGGCTAAACAGAGTTAAGTAAGGCGAAGGAGTAGCATCTAAAATAAATTGTATTTCCATTCTCTAGATGAGTTGATTGTTCAGGATCATACATCAGTGTCAGAATCAGGCATCAGATCAGTTTCTGATCACAGACCATCCTTGTCTATTGAGTTTTATTGTCACACAAAGAGCTGGAAAATAATGCAGGCCATCATAGTCAGACATCCAAGGATCAGCCTATGTTGGGTTTTGTTTGAAATGGGAACAAAAATATGAAAACAAGTATCTTAAAGACTTTCCAAAAATCATATTTTCTTCTTAAAAGTGATCATGGGAATGCCAAATGGCAAAACGTTTATCAGGAACTAGGAAGGCCTTGTGTGTCAAGGCAAATTCTGTGAGTCTCAAAGAAATAAGCTACATCAGAATCTTAAGCGGTATTTACTCTGCTGTGTTTTGCAATGAAGCTGTAATGAAAATGTATCTGAAGCCTGCTCAGATTTAGATTGCCATAAAATTAACAAACATCACCACTGCAGTAAATTAAAGAACTTTACATTTTACAAGCGCAGCCACAGTCACAGCTGAGCAAGCTACAGCAGGAGTAAAATCACATCTAAGCTACAGGGTTCAGCTTTACATATTAGGGATGGGTTGTCTGTAGAATTTTTTCTTTCCCCTCCAGAAAATGTTCTTTGATCATATATCTCTATTTCATAGATTCAGGAATTTAATAATTTTGGGATAATCATCCAACTTCAATTATAAATGTTTCTGAAATATTACATACTGGTTGTGTGTTACAGTGAAGGTTTTTAAATATTACTATCATCCAACAGGAAACACTACCATTCTGCTTTAGTCCCATTGACCTGACACCTAGCAGGGATATGATAGTTTTCCAAGGCTTTCAGCAAACACCTTGCAATACTTCATCTTGAGTTTATTGCTTTCTTTTTGTTGAGAGACAAGCCTCCATCTTCATTAGCTACAATTCTTAGAAAATGCTTTTACTGTATTTTTCAAATATGTACCTATGACTAGAGGCCCAGATGTTAGAATAGATGAATTCTGAATGAACATAAGCCATGGGTGCTAATGAGTCTGGGTTTTAAGAACTGAAACTCCAGGATGAGCTGTGCTTCCTTGGTTTCTCTACCTTGTGGATACACTGGTTTTGCAAATGAGATTTGACCTCAGTGTTTGTCCTCAGTTGAAGAGGAAAAGATATATCATGCGTGATGCAGCTCTCCCACTCTGCTTGTAGCAGAAGAAATGCTTGTATACAGGCAATTCATGCTGTAATTTACAGCTGCTATAATAGAGATGACACATTGAAAGCTATCTACTATAATTATATTGAAATACATTTTTGCTGAAGGCAAAAATATTGTAAGGTTCCCAACCTTTCTTAAGCGACTAGAAACCTCCTTGAATTCATCCCAAATCCACTAAAGCACTAGAACTAGACAAAATTCTGAATGCACTCAAATCCAGGTGCTATTTACAAAAGCAAAAGACTACAAAGAACCTGTGGCTCCTGGGGAATGGAGGGTGGAAGAACTTAAACCAAAGTAAAGGTTATATTTGTGGTTTTGGAGTATCCCTACATTATACAATTAAATTTGCTGGCAAAAATTACCTTTGCTTTTAAAGGAATTTTACCAGGTTAAAATTGCTGATGTTACCAGTGGAGGATGTACCTCAGTGAAGGATCCCTTCAGCTGGTATGTGGTCCTAGGTTCAATTTGTAGTAGTGGCAAAAAAAGGCGCTGATATATTGCTGTGTTACCACAAATGCCTCATCCCATTTTGCCTTTCCTAATAGCTATGTAGATAAACAAAGGGCACTAGCTGGTGTCAGTTTTATATTTCCATCTCTCTAACTAGGCTCTTTTCACCTATTGCTTCAGGGGAAGTGGCTTGCTTTAAGGTCTCAGATGTGCTGAACAAGTGTTCTGTTCTAGCCCCTGTGACTTTATATCAAGGCAGGGTCTAGCTGAGTTACCTAGGCTGCCCTTGAACTTGTGATCCTCTGGCTTCAGCCTTCTGAGCATCTGAGATTACAGGAATATGCCAGCATATGCAGCCAAGTTTTACCCACTAGCTTTCATGCCAGGTTTTTCTTGCTTGGAAGGAATATTTGCATATTCCTCTCTTTTTCTCTAAGTAAGTTACTGGTTGGTTGGCTGTATATTGATCTCTTTCCAGCTGGCTTATACAAGATCTTTTAATGTTCACTTTTATCCTCAAATAAGAATTTGTAGATTTAATAAACATTCAACGAGTATGAAAATCTTTAACATTAGAGTAAGGTCATGTGAAGTGATCAAAACATTTAGAAAATGAATAGTTGAAGTCAGATTTTAGAGCAACTACTGTTTGTAATGGGGTTTCACTGTGCTCTTGAGGCTGGGCTCAAATTCTTGGGTTCAGTGAATCTTCTGCTTCAATTTGGAAGTAACTAGGACTATAAGCATGCAAATATCACCTGATGGGGCATCTGCTTTTAAGAGAGAGTTATTCCATCAAAATTAGGTTTTAGAATGAGAGTTATATTAACTGTTGCTAACACTAATCTTATGTAGATAGTTGCAAAGACTGATTCAGTTTTTAGAATTGATTATCAAACTGTTTAAAAATCTGTTTGTCTTCTATCTGATTTTACAGTTTTACATTCAGTTATATGAATTTCAAAAAAGAGAGAATGATCTTCAACTGAAAGAAGGCACCATCAAAAAAATTTTAAGAACCACTGAAAACTTTAGTTTTGCATATAAATCAAATATATGCAAATATTGGATATCAAGGAGATAGTTGTACCAACTAAAAAATATCACCAGACCATTATCTAAAATCTAAATATTTTAAATCTTAGGTTATCAGTTGGTTTCTGTTTTCTAAAGAGAAAGGAGTAAATGGGAGGAAAAGAACTTATAAGGAGGATTGATTAAAATATTTTATCGGATGAAACCTTTCATGATTTATGTAAATTGCATCAATATAGTGTATGTTTTACAGCACAGAAATTCATCTTAGTTTTCAGTGAATGGATTGAAAGAAAGAGGGGGTTCTACTAATACTTTTTCAGAAAGTTCAAAAAATCAAAACTCCTTTTCCTAAAAAATCTAATTAATCAAGGTAAATTGGCATTTATATTACAAATATTTGCTAGCAAGTTTTTAACTGATAATTCCACTTGGTACTAAGATGATGAAAAGTGTCTGTATTAGTGACATTGTCTTGGATGCAGGGAGGTGCGTGGGCGCCTGCAGTGTGAGTTCAGTGAGCATGTTTCGGTGGACTTTCCAAACAGCTCTGCAGTCCCCTGAGCACCCACTCTGCCATCCATTTTTATGAAAGTACACCTTTTTAAAGAGTGGGTGATAAGGCACTGCTGTGCTTTCCTCAGAAGCCAGGACAGATGATGCCGAAAATGAGGCTGTAATTTACTTTCAGTGGTGTAGGGAAAAAATACCACTTTGTCTAAAGTGTATGCATCTTTCTTAAGGGTGTACCCAGATTTTAATTATCTAAATGTAAATACTTAACGAATTTTACTTAGAGTAATGAGCTAAAGTGCACACACATAAATGAGATGTTCTAATTAATCATGTATGAACTACTGGCTTAAAGAAAAGCTCTGAGTTCTCTGAGTGCTGGGCTAATGCCAAATTGCTTGTCAGCATTCTCATTCATAGATGGCTTCCTTTAATAAGTTGTGAGACGCTCAGCAAATGTTTTCGGGAAATTATGAGTTTTTAAATGCAATTTTTTTCTTTTAACCTTTTTTTTCCCTGTGAGCCTCTAGATGCTTATTAGGAACCACAAAGAAAATGTTCATCCTGGAGAGGGTAAAATTCAGACAAGAACAAAGAAAGCTAATATTTCAAGAATCATTCTCATAATGTCTTGAAATTACTTACAGTGACATATGCCCTGCAACCATAACATACAAGTAGCTTTACAGAAATTTGCAGAGCTCAGTGAGAACATTAGAACTCCATTTATACTCCAGCCAAACAGTTCTCAGTTTGTGTTTGTAGGACTTAGACTTTTAAAACTTCTGAAGACCCCCACCCCCTAGAAGCTTTGCTTGGTAGATTCTATCAACATTTATAATAATAGGAAAGTTCAAGTCTTCATTAATCATTTAAAAAATTAACAACAAGCTATTACAGGTTAGCCTAATTTTTAAATGTTTACAAACAACAACAAAAACCCTTCAGTTGGATGTAGTGACAACCTATGTCTTTAATTCTAATATTTGGAAGGAAGAGGCATGTGGATTTCTGTGTTCTAGGCCAGCCTGGTTTAGGAAGTTCCAGGTATGCCAGGGTGAGATAGTGAGACCCTGACTTTAAAAAAAAATCCACCACCAACAAAAACCCCATCAAACATTTCTGAGAAGAACATTGCGTTTACCTTTTGCAGACACTAATCTTAGGCATGATAGAGATGAGCTTTACTCATGCATTGAATCCCCTAATCAATCAGTTGTCATACAGTTGAAGTTTATAAGGGATTTCTGGGCTTACACATTGGAAGAGAGGAGAGATAGCTAGATACCCGTGACCTTTTCAGAAAACTGAAGATATCCTTTTTTAACCACCAAAAAAGTAGTAATAATACTGATAAGTAGTAATCTGATACTGTATGAATGAACACCTGCTCTGTTCCTTGGGAACCCATTAGTCTAATTTGTAGTTTGAATAGATTTTCTCCCTATACATGCTTTTGTAGTATAGTGTACTAATTATTTTAGAAGTATTAGCTCACTGGATTGGGATATCTAGTGTGTATAATATACATCAGTATTGTACACTATGAAAATACACACCACCCCCTCAACCCCTGAATGTCAACACTGAATATCAGAAAGTCTCCAGGAAAACTGTTAAGGTCACAGGTTTTCAGAAATCCAAATTTTCATTTGAAAACTAACATTTTTTCATTGGTACAAATTCTGTAAGCTGTTTAGTTCTACGTGATGGATTGACTGACTTGGTTCATTTTTGAGAAAACATTTGCCAAATATCCAATAATAATAATTTATCTGTTTTCATATAAAAAATAGTATTCTGGGGGAAGTGACCAAACTCTGATTTTAACCATACAATGAGTTTTCTTGAGGTAGTCACTCTTTGATATGCAGAAGTGCGTTCTGCATACTTGCCCTTTGTCATGTGGAATATTACACATGCTTGAAGGCTGAGATTTAATAAGATGGACCATCTGTGATTTTCACCAAGAATGTTCCTGAATGAGGATGGCCTATGTGTTTATGTGACAGTGTGGTTGTGCTATTTCTTTGTTGTCTGTCTGATGAGTCAAAGATTACCGAGCTCATTGTTCCACAAAATGGTCTATGCTGTGCAGCCCCACGCAATAGTCGGGAGCCATTAACCACAGGTAGCTAGGGAAGTATGTTAAGTTAGGGTAGTCCAAGTTGGGATTGAAAGAGTACATAAAGGATGTGAAGTGTGATGTCAGTTTTAAAGCATTGGTTATGTATTGAAATGTTATTCATGAATTGTTTGAATAAGATATATCATTGAAATTAATTTTACCCAGTATTTTAAATGTTGGCTTATAAAGAATAAAAACCTTTGTGGCTCACTCTATGTTTTATTGGGAAGCACTGTTCCCAAGATACGAAGTCTTGCAGCCAATTATGAGTAAAGTTAGAAAGACTGTCCTTGGGGATTTAGTATGCACATATGTCGGCATAGAAACACCCAGGAGCCCTGAAAAAATATATTTCACAGCTTCAGTTAGCTCATCACTTTCCAAGCATACTGTACCTTTGGACCATCTGCTAACCTTCTATGGAACTATAGAATTCGCTAATCCTGTGAGAAAAGGTTGAACATTTTTCATTTTACTTATGAGAAAATTAGAGGCTGAGCTTGTCATATTATACAATTTAGAAACATTATAAGCATCCCCTTAGGGAAGTACAGGAGAAAATATATACATGTCTTTCTGGGACACATGGCCACTTGCTTTCTGCTTGGTGTACATCCAGGTTGATGGTTTAGCGGGGAAATCTTAAATTTACTTTTTAAAAGTTTGGTTTTCTTAAAGATAGAAAAACTGTTTTGTTTGTTTGTTTGTTTGTTTGTTTTATATTCCTTTTTGAGGCAGTGCCTCTCTTTGAAAGTCAAGCTAACCTGGAATTCACTTTGTAGACCAGGCTACTTCAAACTCATAGAGATCTAGCTGCCTCTGCCTCCTCTGGATGCTGAAATTAAAGGCGTGCACTGCCATGCCCAGCCCAAGAACCATTTTTAACCTACAGAAATCCTTAATATTTTACTGTTTATTAGTAATTATTGAAAGTTAGGACAATAACTACTGGCCTTTTACATTTTATAGACTATCTTTGATTCTAAAAATGAAACAAACCAAACTCACAGAAGCTTCTCAGAAATACACAAGTGCATAGGGTTTCAGGAGAGACTGTCTAACTTCCTAAGTCTTATCCTAACCCTCTTCCAGGGCTGCAGTTTAGATGCCTTTATTATGGTTCAGGGTGCTGGTTCTATGGATGTTAACCAGTCTTACTCTCACTCTTGAGTTGTGGTACAAAAACCTGTCAGCCTGTAGGAGTTTATTGTCTGTCTGCAGTGTGTCTTGTGTTTATTGTCTGTCTGCAGTGTGTCTTGTTCAGCTTCACTCTGAAGAACCCGGTAACTCAGTCACTACTCACAAAGAACAAAGTCTCACAATTTTAAAACATTTGGGAAATGCTTCAAATGAACGATGAGCAGTACTTACTATTGCTTCTCGAGCATGCGTAGGAAAGCTTGAGTAGGTGGCAAGGCTAGCTCTTCAGTTAAACATTGCTCAAATGAGAATATGGAGGGAGGTGAACATTATCTTCAGAACGTGTTTTCCTACAGTGCTAAGATGTATTCACTGCGGAAGTATTGGATTCAGCGCAGACCCACTTACACAGCACCGGACATGTACTTCAGTAGGGCACCTGAAGGAGATGGCCTGTGAGGGTTGTTAGCTAAAATGTTTCAGACGCAGCTTGGATTCCTGGTTTCCTCTGCCTCTCTCCTGAAGAACTGATTTGTTTTTTGGGGGCCTGCATGGTAGATAACCAAACTGATATAATTAGAATGCTTGCTTTAAAAAGCTATGTGTTTACTCAGGCCAGAATCCCTGTGGTAATGGATTTACCAAACAAAACAAAATAGGAATTTGTTCTTCCTCTCCCTGTTCTCTCTACCATTGCTCCTCTGAATTCCACCTATCATATCACTAGGATGCTAGGATTGTGATCTCACCTGTTTTTATCTGTAAAAATCCCTCCGCTCTTTAGAGCACAAGCATCACTTCCACTACAAATCTTTTAGATGGCACTACTCCTTCTTTGGAATTAGAAGATCACTTCTTATCCATCTTTCTATTGGCCTTTATATGATAAATAATATAGCATCTCATCTCTGAAGGCCAGCTCTTGCTCATTTCTGTGTTCTTGGCAGCTCTGGAAGGGTTTTAACTTCATGATCCTGCAGTAAACATTTGTTGAGTAAGCATAACGCCGTGGAGAAAATAGAAGGTATTTAGTATTAGCCATGAGAATGCACTTGATAGGAGACAGCCACCAGTGCATTCCAGTGGGAAACATCTGTACATGGAGCAGGGCCAGGTGGGAAAGGGAGTCAGAGTCTGGTCCCTTGCATGTCTGGACATTCAGTTTCCGAAATCTTGCTGTTTTAAGCATACCACCTCCTCAGCTTCTCAGTTCACACTCTCCCTATGCACTGCATAGTCCTGCTGCCATTGGGAGTGAGGTGGAAATTCAGATGGGTATATGTCTGGGTGTGGCAATACAAAGTTTCAGTTTCCTAAGGAGTAATTTTTTCCCCTGTTACAGGCATGTAATGAATTCACAACGCATGTGATGAACCTTCTCCGAGAGCAGAGTAGAACGCGTCCCATTTCCCCGAAAGAGATCGAAAGGATGGTGGGCATCATCCATCGGAAATTTAGTTCCATTCAGATGCAGCTCAAGCAAAGCACGTGTGAAGCAGTTATGATCTTAAGATCAAGGTTCCTTGATGCCAGGTATGTGAAGCCATGAGTTGTCTGCATGGCTTTTCCCCTTCACTTCTCATGGGTTCTTTCCGGAGAAACTGGCTGGCTGGTCTTAAGAGTCTTCATTACTTTGGGTATATGAGCTCCTTTCTGCGAATAAATGGTGATCCACCTCTTGCAGCCCATGTGTCAGAGCAGCCTTTTCTTGTCCTGGAGTATAACTAGGTAGCTGCCAACTGAGTGACTCTGAAAACAAGTGGGTTAGTACTGCTAAAGGCTTTGGGACTAACTACATCCTTTTCATTCTGACTCCAAGGCAGTGTTGGTTTTGTTTTGTTTTGGGTTTTTTTTTTTTTTAAATGAAAAGGGTTTGTTTTAAATATTTTTTAAAGATTATTTTTATTTTCTTTGGGTGGGGTGTTTTGCCTTCTTGTCTTTCTGTGTGCAAGAGCTCATGACAGTCAGAAGAAGGCATCAGGTCCTCTGGAACTGGAGTTGGGGGCTAATGTGGGTCACCATATGGGTGCTGGGAACTGGAGACCAGGTATTGCTCTTAACTACCGAGCCATCTCTCTAGCTCCTCTAAGAATTGAACATTCACTCTACTTATGTCTACTGTCTGAAAACACCTGAGACAGTGATAGTCTAAAGACACAGCTCTGCTTGATTGACCACATTACCATAAGACACTAGTCTCTGTCAGGCCAAGTGAGAAAACCTGCTAGTGTCCCTGTGTAGAGTGAGGTAACGGATCAGATGTGGTAGTTAGTTGTCTATGGTGACCTACGGAATGACACAGAAGAGCTGTCAAGGACAGTACAGACTGACTGTGAAGATGCCGCTGGAGCATTTCTCAAGCCAGGGTCAGCCCAGCTTTGGAAAAGAATTTCTCTTTGATCTTGCTTTCTTCTCTCCTTATTCTGACAGAAGTCATCATTTTCTTATAGATCCCACAATATTAACCCAAATACGCGAGGCGTTGTTTCAGCTAGAAAACTAAGGGTATGCCAGACCTGTGTAAGAATCAAGCAAAAGACATTTCCACCTAATTTTATACTATTTCCTAATTAAACAAAATTCTGGAGCCCCTGGGCCTGCTGAACTAGTCACCAAGACTCAATCTTTTCTGGGGATGTCTTTTGTACTAGCTTTTTGCTTTCCTCTCTTGGACTAGTAGTTCCCATTGATCCTTTTGTACATACGTTAGCATGACCCTTGCACAGGCTTATCTGTCCCCAGGCTCAGTCCCCACAGCTCATTTTATCATCTTACCCTTAGTATCACTGTTGTGCTCTGATGCTTTGCTTAAAACTATGGTAGCCTGTTGGTTTGCAGGATACAATACACTCTTTTCCAAGGAGTTTAAGGTTCTCTGTGTGTGGCCTGTTCTTTGTTGTGGTGAAGAACGTCAGTGTTGGATTTTCTGTTTTGTACTGAGGATGGAACACAGGCAATGTTTCATACATGACAGGCAAGCTTCATTCCAGTGAGCTACACTCTCAGCCCCTTAAAAAGTGGTTATGTTGAAATAAAATCTAAGTTGCTTCGGACTCCAGAGGCATTGGGATTACAGGCAGATGTCACCACACTTGACAGTTTTAAGGTTTACTATTATTTCTA
This sequence comes from Apodemus sylvaticus, assembly GCF_947179515.1. Classification (NCBI taxonomy): domain Eukaryota; kingdom Metazoa; phylum Chordata; class Mammalia; order Rodentia; family Muridae; genus Apodemus; species Apodemus sylvaticus. Next base: position 13,211,500 of record NC_067476.1, on the reverse strand, counting down.
GTTTTAAAATACCAAGATCATTGTACAAAGCTTGGAAAATGTATAAACTAGAAGAGATGGGGGATAAAAGATTTTAACAATTCCAGTCTTAAAAAAACAAAACAAAACCACTGCAAAATGTTTTAATGTTTTTTTTCATTTGTTTTGAGACAGGGTCTGTCTTTGTAGCCCTGGGTGCCTGGAACTTTCTTTGTATGCTAGGGTGGCCTTGAACTCACAGAGATCTGCCTGCCTCTGCCTCTCAGTGTTGGCATTCAGGCATGCACCATCACTGCTGGGCCCATTAGCTTATGTTTGAGCATTTTAATTTTTCTCACTAGCTTGTATTATAGCTTGCTCCCTAAGCCTTCCTTTCTTCCTTCTTCAGCTACTCACTTTGCTATGGGACATAGTTAACCAGGCAGGTAGATGTATGGACCCACAAGATAGATAATAAGCAGGCACACACATACCATTGATTAGTATTCTGTTTGATGATACCGTGATTGCAATAGAATGGTAAATCCCATGAAAGAGAACAGGACAGAAAGGGAAACTATTCTATACTTGATCTTTTAACCTTTGAATTATCTTCTATGGATTACTTCTTAAAAATGAATGTTTTCTTCACTCTGTTTTTTGGCAGCTTTTCATGATATGACACCCTCCTCCCCAGCCCCCCTGTAGGCCACAGAGTCATTGAAAGTTAAAATGACAACAAGGGCCTTCCTTATATGTCATCAATTAGAAAACATAATTGATTGATGGGCCACATGAATGTCTACTTTTTTTTAAGATACTTTATTAGAAATATACCAAGGAGAAAATGCTACACAGTTATATTTGAAAATGTGACATACTTTTTTCCATAAATGACTGTGACTTGTTTTACTATTTTCAGAAAAAAGGGTGTCTTTTATTATGTATGTATGCATTTGTCTGAATATGGTTTGTACATGTGGTTATATATTTTCACTTTTAAAGGGGTTTATAAATTTATTTGTGTGTATATGTGAGTGTGTGCACAAGCACATGCATGCAGGATACATGACGGGACTCTAGCCATCTTGTAAACATGGCTCTGACAGGCTTTGCCTTTCTTCCTTATTCCCTGTCTTGCTAAAAACTGTTACATTACATTCTTAGTGCTAGCCACCAAGGTCTATTTCCTTTTTTGGCTACTGGCTCCCCCTTGAAACTGATTACCAAGGTCTACTTATCAAAGTCTTGAAGTCCAGCAATCAAAAACCCCCTTTGGTTCACCTAATTAACATGCCCAATTAAAATTAATCACCTCATCCTGACATGGGGTTTTCCTCTTTACTTTTGTAAACTGCCATTCTGTGTGTGTCTCCTCTCTGCAGAGGCAGTCCTTTGTCCTCTGGGACAAATAAATACCCCTGCTTGTTCTCCCTTGTTCTCTTCACTCGTCCTCTATCTCCCGTCCTTGTCGCTTGTTCCCTGCCTGTTGTCTATTCAGGACAAATAAATATCCTTTGTGCTGAGAGAACTTGGTCTTCAGGTGTCCTGGGCCATGTGTCCTGGGCAGGTGCTTTCCTTTTAATACACATACAGTCTCTATGGAGTCCAGAAGAGGGTGTCGGGTCCTCTGGAGCTGGAGTTTCGAAAGATTGTGAGTCTGGTGAATGCTGGGAACTGAACCTGTGTCCTCTGAACCAGCAGCAAGTACTGTTATCTGCTGAGCCATTTCTCCAGCCCCATCCACCATGGGTATTGTTTGTTTGATTTAATAATATTTTTGTTTTTTGAGAATTTCCTACAAAGTATTCTGGTCATATGAATGATTACTTCTTCTGATACTTTTAATAGCTGGTATCAGAGTTTGGTAGGTGGCATCCAGAAGCAATGGTTAATTTGTTTTTATCAAATTTGAGCTAATAAAAAAAAATAAGAAAGATATTTAGAATGCACATCTGCCAGGACTCTGTGCTAATACTTTCTGTTCTTCCCTGTGAATACTTTCATGATATTGTCTGCAAGCATGTTTAGTTTTCATATAACTGCATTTATAACATAGATACCACAAAGAGCAACTATGCTATGACCTTAAATGAGCAGAGATAGAAGGAGAAGATGGCAGATCTAGGAGCAGAGCATGTCCCCACTCAAGTCTGCCCCCCAACACCCAATCCCAGTGGTGGTACTAGGACACATAGCCTTGAGACTGATGTATAGTACACATGGCCTAAGGCACAGCCATTTAAAGTGTGGCACCCTGGGGCAGGAATACCAAGAAGATAAGCTAAATGGAAATTTTCTATAGGATGTTTTCCTAAAGAATAAAGTGTAGGACCATTGCTGTCCTATACTTTCCAGTGAATGCAGATGGTGAATTTCAGTCTTTTCCTTGTGTTGGGCTCTGAGTGACCCGTCTGTGCCAAGAAGCAAGCTTGTGGTGCTCCAGGCCTACACATCTATTTACACAGGCAAGCCCTTGCTCAGCATGCCTTTCCAGAAGACCATGTTTATGTTTTCTTGATAAGTAGACAAGCTTGTAAACAGTCAGTGTAAATCATTCAGGAACAAACTTGTGTGGCTGCTTCTCCCATGCCATAATTCATGCAGAGCTAAGTCCACATTGCCATTTAATCTGTTCTGTCTACAACAATTTTGAGTCAAACTTTACTGTCAGAGATTTCTTTCCATTCCTTCCTTTACTGTTTCCATTGCCAGAACAAATGCCTGCCTGTCATTTACTCCCATGAACCCTGGCCTTGTCTCTGGGCTCCATGTTGTAGCCATGCTGTAGAGTTGAGTGGAATGGCTAACTCTGGGGCATGAGGAGGATTAGAGCAGACAGCTAGGTATCTGAGGTGTAGCCCATGGTTCTAACAGAGGGGCCTGGCATGGCTATCTTTAAGTTTCCACGTATAGCTGCAAGAGAGTGTTTTTATGTGCAAGTCATTCCTGTGTGCTCTCGGTAGAGAATGCCTTCAGTTTGACATGTTCAATATTAATTCTAGACCTTTCCTAACCTGCTTACCTCACTCTCTACTCAGCAGAGGGTATCTCTGTGGAGGCCAGACCTCAGTCTTCATTTTCAGACCACACGTGAAATATGAATTCTTTTCTGTGGGTTTCTCATCTACTCCTCTTCCTGTTCCTGTTCCTGTTCCTCTCCTTCTCCTTCTTCTTCTTCCTCCACTCATTTCATCATAAAATCATTTTCATTTTAATCACCCCTAGAATGCAATGGTTAACTTCCCAAAGTTATTAAAATTAAGAAAGTTCAGGACAGAAACATGTGATGCTTTAATCAGACCTACATTAATTGCTCCATTGCCTGAGTGCTTTACTAGCCAGGTTGTACCCAGCCTGCCATGGTAGTGATATTGTGGTAACCAGCAGGTCCGGACACACATACACTCACTTTCCTGAGTGCAGAATATCATAGTTGAGAAAGTCATTAAGAAGATTTGGAAGCAAGTGCTGAGAGAATTATCTAGGGAAGGCGTTTTCCAGTCACGGAGTAGCTAATCTAAAGTGAAATCTGACAGATGTTCATTTTCAAGCTGGAATTCTTCAAAACAGAAATAATAACCACCAAATACAAGCGATGTTTTGCTACTCAAAATATTTGTCAATAAATATTTGGTTTTCTGATATTTGCCACATACACACACACTCCTCTAGCTAAAACAGCAAAATACAGACCTCTATTCATTCCTTTGTGAGGAACTTGTACTGAAGTCCAGGCAGTTGCCTAAGGGGAAAATCCCATAAATCTTTCTTGATGTTTATTTTTTCTTCTCATCTCCCCCACCCCCCAATTCTTGCACAGTTCCTATGGTATCTGCCTTCTGTGGATCTTGAATCTTCTTTCTGTGGCTTTTGCTGTGCTTATCTTACCATAACCTCCAGCTTGACTAGTGATGCCAGAGCTTCAGCAGTCTCTGCATTTCCTTTTGTTCCCTCTTCCAACTGTCTTCCAGGTCAGAAAGACCATTAAAAATGTGGAAACTAGCACAAGCATATAGTCTCAGCACCCAGGATCAGAGGCAGACAGATCTCTGAGTTTGAAGCCAACCAGGTCTATATAGAAAGCTCTAGGCCAGGCAAGGCTGTATCATGAGACTCTGTCTTTAAAACCAAACAAATCAAAAATATATGAAATGTGGGGCCAGTGAGAGGGCTCTGTGGGTTAAAATTCTTGATACAGAGCTTGATGGCCCAAATTGGAGTACTGGGACCTACTTGGTGGAAGGATAGAACCAACTCCCACAAGTTGTCTTCTGAATACCACACAAGTGCCTCCATACATCTATCATTGCATACACATATGTGTACACACATATTAAATAAGCAAATGTAAAATAATTAAAAACAAACAAACAAACAGGACAACTTGAAGCCTCAACAGCTTCCTGTTACACTGAGACTAAAAGCCCCCTCAGCTTGTGAGGTGCACAGCTTCTCTGACCCAGCCCTGCCTTCTCTTCTGGATCTCAGATTGATTTCCTCAAGGAGATGTTTCCTGAGTCTCCTGTGTCTGTAGCCTGTGTCCTGTGTCCCTGTTACACACTGTCATTTCACCTCACATTTTTTCTTCATGACACTTTGTATGGTCACTGTGCTGCAAACCTACTAATTACTGTGTGATTTGGAGGAGAGGGGATTCAGACATGTTTAGATTATATAGCCTTGGCTGACCTGGAACTCATTATGTAGACAGGTTAGCTTCAAACTCATGAGATATGTTGCCTCTGCCTCCTGTGTGTTGGGATTAAGTGTGTGCACCACTCTACCCCACTGTGCCCCAGCCTGTGTTTTTATTGAATGTCTTCCTGCCCTCCTTCTGACCTGCATGTGCCTGTCAGTTCCTAGAGCATGCCTGTTTCATTCCCTGTGTGTCTTTACTTAACACCTAGAATATATTAAGTTTCGAATAAACCTTTTTTGGATAAAGAATGAGACAAGCTGTGCTTCACAGTCTTACACTTTCCTTAGTGCTACAATACTTTAGACGGGTGGGACCATGTCAGAGGCTTCCTGAATTCTCACATAGCTCTCATAGAGAAGAACATATAAATTCTATGGACATCCACTTTCTTTTATCTAGTCCTAATTAATTGTCCTTGGACTAACGCTGATTATACTTGTGACTCACTTTTTCTTCCCTGCTTTTCTCATAGACGGAAAAGGCGTAACTTCAGTAAACAGGCTACGGAAATCTTGAATGAATATTTTTACTCACACCTCAGCAACCCCTACCCCAGTGAAGAAGCCAAAGAGGAGCTGGCCAAGAAATGCAGCATCACAGTATCACAGGTGAGGGGGTCCCACAGGGCTGTGATTTCTGGGATGTAGACACCTGCGCTTCCAGGGCCTCATGTGCTGTCATAGCCAAATGGTCATCTTCAGAGAAGCCATTTTAAAAATCTGCATATTTGAATTATTTAATGTGAGAATTTAAAACTTAAGTGATGTTTTACAAACACTAAGGACAAAGAGTAAAGATTCTGTCTGCCTTCCCGCCCTCAATGTCAGGCTGCTCTGACAGGTAAATGTGCCATGGGAAGAGGCACACTCTCCTGTACCTTACATGTAGGCCTGTTTCCCTTACCCACGTAACTTACCCAAGCCACTTCAATAAGAAGCCAATTTATATTTTGTTGCTGAAAGGAAATTAATTGAACTCTTCAGTAAAGCCTAAAGGAATTTAGAGTTGTATGTAGGCAGCTGTGCCACATGTTGGAATCCTGTGGATTTCTTTGCTTTCTTCCTTGTTACTCGAGAGTTTTTATTGTAGGGTAAGATACTAACATAGTATTCCTCAAGGCTGGAGAGATAGCTCAACAGTTGAGAGCACTAGCTACTCTTCCAGAGGACTTGAGTTCAGTTCCCATCACCCACAGGACAGTTCACAACCAGCTGTAACTCCAGTCTCAGGGGATCCATTGATGAGTGTAGGCACTTGATGCACAGACATATCCAAGCAAAACACGCATGTACATATAAAATAAATCATTAAATAATTTAAGAATATATATTTTTCCTGTATCCATTGAAAAGCAGTGCATCTGTGTCAACAGATATAGCTTTATGATTATTTGCTAAATAATACAGTAATGAATTAGATCTTATAAGTACTATGGAAATGACTTCAGTATACAGGAGGATATGTGTAGGTGAAATACAAACACTCCTTTTATGTAATTTGAACGTGTTTGGATATTGCTGTTCTCTGAGGGATTCTGGAGCACACCCTGCTGTAGTGACTGAAGGATGACAGTAAATATATAACTGAAATCACCTAAATTTTATTCACATTCTCACTTTTAAAAAATAGTTTGCCATGTAAGCAGTGCTTCTTTTGGGAATGAACAGTAATAATATAAGAACCAGACCTGACAATGTAGAGCTTAAAGAAAAGCTAACTCTCCTAAAAGTTCAATGTTCAATAGAATTGAATTCTCAATAGAATTCTTTTCTTTTATAAAAGATCTATTTATTTTATGTATATGCATACACTGTAGCTGTCTTCAGATACATCAGAAGAAGGCATCAGATTCCATTACAGAAGAGGGCATTCCATTCCATTCCATTCCATCAATTCTATTCCATTGCTGGGAATTGAACTCAGGGCCTCTGAAAGCAATCAGTGCTCTTAACTGCTGAGCCATCTCTCCAGTCCCTCAATAGAATCCTAATCCTTCCTGAACAGTTTCCACCAACTGGGGACCAAACATTCAAACAACAGTCTAGAGGGACCATTCTCATTCAGACTACTGCATCTTGACATCTAATGCATATATTCCTTCTATACACTTGAACCCCAGACATAAACAAATCCCCTTTGAATTCCAATGAATGACTTAGATTAATGTCTTATGTGATTGTTGTTTAAAAGAAAATAATACCCTGAGTTTACACAAATTCTGTTTTGTTGTTGGTTTTATTTGTTTGTTTTGAGATAGGGTCTCGATGTATAGCCCTGACTGGCCTAGAACTAACTCACTAAGATCTGCCTGCCTCTGCCTCCATACTGCTGGGATTATAGGCCTGGGCCATCACTCCTGATCTTAGGCTACTTTTTTAAACTTTTGCTTTAATATTGTTTCCAGAGCAACTTTGACTTATAATTAGTATTTCATTCAAAGCTTAATTTCTTTCACTTATTAAATTGTGGTATACTTTGTTTCCTGACCAGTTTCTTTTTAAAGTATTTTATTTAATGTATTTTCAGGCACACATGTGCAATTTTTGTGTGCAGAGATGAAGAGAACAACTTTCAGGAGTTGTTTCTTTGCTTCCTCCTGGATTGTAGGGATAGAACTGTACAGACCATGCAGCACAGACTCCCACTTGAAACACTGAGTATAATGTGCTGGGTTCCAGAGTGAACAAATTGAAGGTGGATTTGAGTTGGGCTTTCTGGGGCTTGGATGCTTGAGGTGATCTTGTTCTGACCAAATACGTGACAGGGGCAACAGAAGGGAGGAAGGGCTTAATGTGATTGTTGTGATCATAGTTTGAGGATACAGGCCTTCATGGCAGGGAGGCCTGGTGATGGAAGTGTGTGGCTGTAGGTTGGATTGTGAATTGAACTTTGATCCCCATTGTGTCTTGCTCCTTTTTATTCTCCGGAAATGACCTCACAGACAGTCCCAGGGTGTGACTTGTAGGTGACTCTAAACCCATCCAAGCTGAGCATAAAGATTAAACAGCATAGTGTACAACCCCAAACTCTAGTGAAAGTCTCATGTGCTGAGCCAGCTGACAGCCAGGTCTGCTTTAATGTTGAGGATCCTTTAATGTGTTTTTCTGCTCCCACTCTTTGTTTTTAACTTTTAACAATATATTTGATACTGGGGAATAGCATACATTATGTCCTTTTCAAGAGCTCTATAATCCAGATTTTTTTTGATAGTTTTAGTATATAGCAATTTAGATGTAGTTCTAGGTCATAGTCAATATATGCTTGTGGAATTAGTAATAAAAGGTTTTCTTCTGGCTGTTCTGTCAAGAGATTTCACTTCTAAAGGGACTTGGAACACATTTAACAAGTGTTCTAACACACTGTTTAGTGCATTCATTTGCATTTGTTTCTATCCTTTGAGAAGCTCTGGAACAGCGCTCCTCGTGTGGCCCAGCCAGACTGGCACTTGCTGCTGCCTCCTGCCTGTACCTCCATGTGGGGATTTCAGGCATGCATCATCGCATCCAACCTTTTTTTAAACCATGTATTTGTTTCTGTGTGAGGGGGTGGGTACGCAGTGTGCACAGAGCCAGTTCTTCCTCACACAGAGGTTCCACAAACCAAACTCAGGTCGTCAGCCTTGGTAGCAAGTTCCTTTACCCACTGAGCTGTTTGATGGTTCACACCTGGCTTTTCTGCTTCTTGTCTTTATTTGAAATTAAGTCTTCCTATCTTGCCGAGGCCTCACTCAAACTTGTAAGTACAATGCTCCTCAAGTTTCCATCTTCCTAGTAGTTGGGTCTGTAGACATCCTTCCTCACACCTGGCCATGCCATTTATTTTCTATAGTTTGTTTTAAATGTTTTGAGAAAAGGGCAAAGGCCTAGAAATAATATAGTCATAGATACTCACCTGTCTTAAGACATGCTTCCTGATCTTGTCCCATCCAGCAGAGACTTTCAGCAGTCAGCATATGTATCCATTTAAATTGTGACAGCTTTCTGAATTCACCTACTTCCTGTCTAAAAAATTAACCTTCCATGCAAATCCCTCTTCCTGTATCTCTAAAGTGGATGAAATGGTTATTTGGTTAAACACATTGATTTCTATCCTTATAGGTTTTAGTTCAAGTTCTTTAGAAGTGAAAGCAAATAATTTAAATGTTTTCATTTTATATGGGTATTTGCCTGCATGTGTGTCTGTGTATCATGTATGTGCATGGCCAGAATCAGCCATAAGATTTCGTAGAAACTAGAATTACTGACAGACCATGAAGGTGATGAGTTTCAAACCTGAGTCCTCTAGAAGAACAACTAGTGCTCTTAACCACTGAGCACTAAAGTGTCTCTAGACCTTAACAAAGAATTTTTGTTTCAGGTCTGACAGATCATCTGTTCTTAAAAGAGAACAATGTGCCCTAAAGTAGAAATTATGCTGAAAAACAGTTAAATTTAGACATCAGAGATCATATAAATCTACCTTAAAATACTGAAAATATAAGAACAATACAGTTTGTTTTTGTTGCTGTTGCCATTGTTGGTTTCTCTGTGTAGCCCTGGTTGTCCTGGAACTCGCTCTTTAGACCAGGCTGGCCTTGAACTCATAGAGATCCGCTTATGTCTTGCCTCTGGAGTGTTGGAATTAAAGGCTTGAGTCACCATACCTATCCTAACTATAATTTTTTTGATCACGCATATAAAACTGAAATTTTATTATAGCTTCAAATACTTTAGTACTTAAGAATCAGTAGCTGGGCGGTGGTGGCACATGCCTTTAATCCCAGCACTTGGGAGACAGAGCCAGGCAGATTTCTGAGTTCGTGGCCAGCCTGGTCTACAAAGTGAGTTCCAGAACAGCCAGGGCTATACAGAGAAACCCAGTGGAGCCAGGCATGACAACCCACACATGCAATCACAATATACGAGGAATCCCTCTAAATTAATAAAGAAGAAGCAGTGCAATTGCCATGTCTGCCCAAAGGCAACCAATTTAAAAAAGTGGGGAAAGACCTCAATGATGCCATAGAATATGCAAGGGGTCAGCTAGATGGAAACATCCCCATTCTCAGTAGCAGTCTGCAAACTGTAGTTGAAAACCTACAATGAGGCAGCATTTTACATTTCATAGACTAGCAAAAGGTTAAGTTGAACCATGCCAAAAATTTAAGCCTGTGTGTAGCAGTAGGCAACCCCTGTTTCCTGCCAGGTGTCATGTCATTGTATTCATATAAGAAATGCCCAAGCCAGTCAACCCACAGTTTCATATCTATATAAAAATGCCCTGGAAATCCTCTCACCTAAAAAGTATATTAAAACATCGCAAGAGTATTGCTGGTAACACTAAACTATCTGAAGACTTGAAGTACACAGTTGTCCATTTTCCTTAAAAGGTGGGTAATCAGTGGGTTCCCATAATGGTACACCTTACAGCCAAGAGAGGATTAAGTTTAATGTGTGTCAATTCCAGTGTGGCCTAAAAACATCACATCAAGTGAAAACTCAAATTGCAGATCATACGTAGTGTATGGCCATCCTCCATGACATCTGTGGTAGATAGATGCTATGGAGGAAAATAAAGGAGGGAGAGCATGGGGTTAGTAGATGTTCTGCTTACTAGGCGAAGAAAGGAAAAGAACTTGGTAGAGTTGGAGACATGGACACTGTATGTGCAGTTGGTGAGGAACTCTTTAGCAGAGGACACAGCATGGGAAGCTCTGGGTGGAAGCAGCCTGCCTAAAAGAGGAGTAGAGGAAGCTACGTAAGAGGCCGCGTGTCTAGATGGCCACTGGGCAATGTGGATGACTGCAGCTTTTACTCCAAGTCAGGTGAGAAACAGGAGCGACAGAATTACCTGGGTTCTAACAAGATTGCCACAGTGTCTGATTGAAAACAGAGCGTGGGGGTGAGGAGAGGCTGCCACCTGCTCTAACAATGCAAGCAGAAGATGATAGTGGCTTAGGCCGGGGTGTCAGTGCCGAGGGGATGAGCTGGGCTGGGCTCTGGATGCACTGTGAAAGTATAGCCAACTGGGGATTCTGACATAGGAAATGAGGGGAGTCGGAGTTGGTATGGATGACATTTTATCCTGAACATCTCAGGTGTAAAGTTGTCGTTAAGAACAGTAGGGAAAGATTTGGAGAGACGTTTCAGAGAAAAAAGTATGAATTTCTTCTTCAACATATTAAGTGTCTCTGCTGTAGCTCTCAAAGCTCATATGTAAAAACGTTAAGTGGATAGAAGAGTGGAGATGAAAACCATAGCAGTCCCCCATTAATACATGGTAGCCTCCTGTAAATGCAAGTCCTCAGTGGAGAATTCAGCTGGACCAGAATCAAGTCTTCTGTTCTGAGGCTCAGTTCAACTGAGAAGCTGGCGTTCCCTTTCACACTGCAACCTGAAGAGTCTCAAAGCTGTTATTGCAAATTTCACATGCACTGAGACTCATACTTAAGTTGTCACATTTTCTTAATTAGTGGAGCGGATATTAATATTCCTTTACTTTTGGAGTACAGCTAACCTGCATGGATTATTCAAGTTACTAAGACACAAAGTCTCCATTGTTCTCCTGATTCTGATTTTGAGTCTATCTTTTCAGTTAGGTGTTTTTAGAATGAAAAATTTTAACTTACACTTCACTTGCTGCCGTACTGAAATTAACTGTAAATGAAAAAATTGATTTTTTTAAAGCAGAAAAGAACCAGAAATAGTAGAAGTTAAGTGACATTAGATTCATTTCTTCATTCATGCCATTAACCAACATTCCAAAGCCTTTAAAGTTGGTGCACAGGACCTGTCTGTTAACAGCCCAGCACAAACAACATTAACCTGTTCCTTACAGATAAGGAGTCTGAGGTTCCGAGAATGATTTGACAAGGGCTATTTCAGGCCTTCATGAGGGGTAGAGATGCTCGATACAAAGGAAAAAAGTGGATTTTTACTTTTTTTTCCCTGCCAGTGGCAGTGTGGTTCCTGTATCCCAGGCGCCCAGGCAATAGTCTGGCTGGTGTGTACAGACTGGGCTCTTGGGAGGACTGCATCCTTCCCCTAAGCTGCTGTGAAGAAGCTAGGCTAGTTAGTAGTCTGAGGCCTCTTACTCATTAAACTACTTACTCCAAAGCAGTGAATATTCAGTAAGCTAATTAAAATTTGTAAGTAACATTTCCTTATTAAAAAAATCTATTAAAAACAAGAAGAAGCCCGTTAAAGTAATTATTAGAGCAGGAGAAAAAAGATGACTATCAAATTACCATATCTGTTTCAGCTGTCCATAAAGGCCTTTTCAGTTGCTTTGGCAGCAGACACCAGCAGAAATGGTTTTGGGCTGTAAGTGTGCGGTAGATAGACCAGAAGCAGCTTGGAGGAAAATGGCTGCTATTGTGTTATGGAGGTTCTTTCACACTGTTCTAAAAGGCGACAGACCTTCTATTCTAAAGGCTCCTGTTTTGTATCCTAGTGGAGATGAAGCTGTCACTAAACAATGGGTAAAGAATAAAAGAGTCAGATGTAAAAATATGAGAGTGCTTTGAGTGGGCGGTAACACCTAGTGCAGACCAGGGACACCTGCTTGATCTGGGAAAGGGGTGCCTGCCTTGGGGCAGTGGTTAGCCTGCTCTTAGCCCTGCTCTAGGAATGTCAAGTATGCATATTTCAGACTGGGCTTTGCTGATGGAATCTCTACCCCTCCTTTTGTGATACTCAAATCTAAGAACAGGGGGACTAATCTATTCCCATGGTAGACTTAAGTGTTTTGAATTTTCCTATCCTAACGGAAGTCCCTATCTGAATATGGACCCTCCAGCTTTCCCTCTTTTACTGTACCAAGCCCCTTTCTTCTGTGTGAATATGTATTCCCTCCAGTCCCTCTGCATCCTGTCTCTCATCACTGCATCTCACCTTTCCAGTGCCTCACTTCTGTGAGGCTTGTCAGGGCAGTAGGCTAATCTGCAAGTCAGGGTCCCAGCAGAAAACAGATGGCATGCTCAAAATAGAAAAATGTGAGACAATTTTAATAAAGTGACTATTTATAAAACTGTGGACAGAGTGTAGGGAAACAACGGACCATGTTGGCAGTTGGTTCTGTTGCTGCCTCTTAGCCCCAAGAGATACAGGAAGAGTTGCCAGAACCTCAGAAGGATGTTACACAGAGAAACTAGTAACTAGCCCTGAGAAGAGGCAGGGTGCCAGGGGAGTAGATACCGTGGCCTCCTTTTCCTCTTTCTCTCATCTCATTCCAGCCTGCAGCAATTGGCAAGCCCGAGGCAGAGGGCAGCCTCAGGGCCCACAGCAGGGTGGAGAGCAAGGGGAAGGAGTGATCAGAAAATAGATGGTGTAGCCCAAGGGCAAAGACCCATATCAGTGCAGGATGCATGCCCAGACCCCCTGGCTCCTCTCTGTTGATTCTGTGATGCTCCCTCCCAGAAGCCTTCTCCAAAGGTGCCCTTCACTGCCCTTTTCTTTCCTATTGGCTGCTTTCCCGTCCTAACTCACCTATCAGCTCTGCCCAGACATAATGTGATGAGAGGCTTACTTACCTCCTGCAGATAGCACCAGGAAGGGCCCTGTAGGAAAGATGATATATAAAACCTGGAGATGGATGAGTAAGATGCCCACAGAGGAAACTAGCAAGAAAAGGCATTCTAAGCAAAGAAAAATCCATCAGCAGAAGGCTGGTCTGTCAGGTAGCCACAGCTAGTTTTATCCTATGTGATGTTCTAGGAATCAAGGTTGCTGACTCCAAAGGCTCAGACCAGTCTGGACTCTAATCCCAGTTCTTTCCTATTTTATTATCTTTGTGGCCTTGAGTGAGTCTTTGTACTTCCAACTGCTTTGCTCATAGGTACAAATAGATTTATGTGTGCCTCTGTGAGAAATTACATGAAAACCCCCCTATAAGTGGTTGTCAGAGTTAGAAGGTGTTAAGTAGCAACTATGTGCGTGTTTCTCTGTGGTGTTCTCTACCCATAAGAACCATGGAAAACGGTGTACTAGTTTCTGCTCCTTCAGAGCTAGCTTTCCTTCATAGCCAGTTTGTGCCCTCCCTTGCATATTCTCATAGCTCCCTTTTCCTCCACAGCTCTTAGCATGATTCTAAGGGTTGAACTATTGAGTGGTGTTCACTTAGAGATGGTAAACTTCATGTTGGCTGAAACTGGCTGCCCTATTCAGTGCTATATTCTTAATGCCTAACAGCATCCAACCCAGGCACGAAGGATTTGCTGAGTGTCTTAAGACAATAGGTATTGGACTGGGGAGAGCCTACACTTATGAAGCAGGGTAGTTTAGATCTCTTACTTGTATCTATTAACCTAATAACATCCAACTAGCAACTTCAGAGTGATTGGGGAGTGTTTTATGCTGAATACCACAGAGATCTTGCCTTTATGGCGCTAACACTCTAATCAGGAAAGAAGAGCTACATGTGTGTACATATATGCACACATGCATGAACACATACATGGGTTTATACATAAGTATAAATAAGTGGTATGGCCCATATTAATATAGATCATATAATTGCTATATTCACAATTGTATAAGATATCATATAACATAATACCAAACAAAAAGGTTATAATTGTTAGGCTATAAGTACATAGTGTTAAGTGCTATCCCATAGAATAAGGAGAGGTATTCTGAAGTGATGCATGATTAGATTTGTGAAAAATAATTCTAGCACCAGCAGTGCATATCAATTTAAATGTAATAAATGTATGCTTTGCAAATCTTATGGCAGATTCCAAGCCTCACATTTATGAAGAACTGTAGTTTTCACAGAGAATAAATAAATAGTAATCCATGCTAAATAGCCAAAACTAAGGTATCCAGAGAGAAAATAAGAGTGTGCTATAAAAGTAACACTTAAACTGTCCACTAACTTAACTGAATAATAAAGTTGTGACAGGGAGGATTGACACTGTCAAAGAGATGAATTTAAAGCAAATGCCAACTAAGAATTCCATACCTGCCAAAATGACTTTTGATAGAAGTCAAATAAAGATATTTTTATGAAAAATTGTCTTACTCTATCTTAAAAAAAATATGTGTCTCTGTCTTTGTCTGTCTGTCAGTCTGTCTGTCTGTCTGTCTGTCTCTCTCTCTCTCTCTCTCTCTCTCTCTCTCTGTGTGTGTGTGTGTGTGTGTGTGTGTATACAAGTCTTCATAGAGAAGTAAAAGATTTCAGACAGGATGGAAGCTGTAGAATATGGTAAGCAGAGGGTAGCTGGGTGGGTTTGAATCAAAGTCTATTACATAAAGATACTAATATCCTACTTTGTTTCTAGTATGCACAGAATTAAAATATATGATGATAATGCCTTGTAAGTGATGAAGAGGGATATTCTAAGACTCTTGCATTTTCTGAGAAAATACCAACTAACAAAGTGCTAGTTAATGTTAGTCTTGAGTGGTCAAGACTGAGAAATCTTTAGTCACTTTAAGGGTGCTGAAGGGCTATGCAGTTTTCAAATAAATACCAAGGAGATATAGAGTAAAAATTAATCTAAATAGGGATAAAAGGATGAGGGGATACAGAGTAAGTAAAACAGATTAGAAGTACTTTTGGGATTATGGGATTCCCAAATATGTCAATAATCGTAGTCTAAATAAGCAAAAAAAAAGTCAAATGGGATATAAGAGGAAAATTACATATTCTTTAAGAGATATACTTAAAATATAAGAATATGGGAAAAACAAGAGTAGCAACATCAAAAATATATAGCAGGTAAGCAATAACCAGAAAGCAATACCAGATTCAAAATACTTCAGGACAGATTTTACAGGCGATACACAATAACCTTGTGATAGCAGGTCTACATTTGTGAGCACCTGAAACATCAATTCAGAATATAAAGCAATTCAGCAATTTCAAAGAAAAATTAAAATCCAAAAATCACAGTAGAAGAATTCCTCATCTCTGTGACTGAGCAACCAATGGACACAAATGCAGCATGAACACAAAGCAGCATGTCTGCTCCTCCGGCCTAAGCATCAGCGTGATCTAGACACCTGTCCTCCGAGTGCGGACATGAGGGCCTGTTCTGTAAGTTCTGAACCACAGGGTCTGCAACTGTTCTAACCGCTTGGACATTCTATATCAGCATTGATGTTGGTTGTTCTAGAACATTTAAGTATCACAAATATAGAAGATTTAAACATAAATTTGCAGCTACATAAAATACTATATCGAATAGTTGCAGAATGTGTGACTGTGTGTGTGTGTGTGTGTGTGTGTGTGTGTGTGTGTGTGCAACAATTTAGACATTATATTCTGGGATAATGAACCTCCTCTACTATATTTTATTTTTCTATTTATTTATTTGTTTGTTTGTTTATTTAGGTTTGGGGGAGGGACAGGGACTCAGGTAGTCCAGACTGACGTTGAGCTTGCTCTGTAACTTCGTCTTCTTGTCCCCACCCTCTGAGTGCCAGAATAACAGACAAGTGCCACCACCTGAGGCTCCTGCATACATTTTAAACAAGACAAATTACACTTTCTGACTACAGTGGAGTTATAGTAGACATCTGTAATAAAAAGACACTAGAAAATTTCTGAATGTCTGAAATTTAACCAACATCTTTAATAACCCCTGGGTTGATGAAGAATACACAGTGGAATTTTGAAAACATTTTAGTGAAGTGATAATAGAAATATAGGTGTGTCAAAGTTTCATTGACTTCTAAGGTTTTGCTTGGAAATAAATATATTTAAATGCATGTATATAGACTATGTATGCATTGACGCATAGTATGTGTATGTATGTATTTTATGCTTATACACACACAGATAGCTGGAGGTAAGTGATAGGAAACCATCTCAGAATATGAAGGGAGACTAATATGAGACTAAGACTAGAAAGGAGGAAATAGAAAAGATAAAGGCAGAGATGACCATAATTGCAGACAAATAGACTACACCCCAGCAAAACTGAGCACTGCTTCTTTGAATGTCTGTCTTGTGGGGCTGAAGAGATGCCTCATGGTTAAGAACACACACTGTTCTTGCAGAGGACCAGAGTTCAGTTCCCAGTAACCACGTGATACAGCTACAACGGCCTGTCACTCCAGCTCTGAGGCATCCATTGTCTTTGGCCTCCATGGTCACCCGCATTCACATGTTCATACCAGCACAGAGACACGCAGACTTAGGTAAATACTTGGGTGTTTAGTCCTTTAGTATTCAGCATGGGCCATGTGTTTGTAGTTTTCATTCTTAGAAATGGAATTAAAAGATGAGTCTCCAAGTAGAAGTGGGAGCCTCAAGAAGGTAAGTAGCTGGGCCTGTGTTCTGAACTCAGATCACCATGATTTGCTTATGTGTTTCAGCATTTACTCTCGCTGAAGGTCTGAAAAGGTCATTAAGACTCTTTCTGTCTTTGTTTGCTTGTTTACAAAAATAGGGAAAATAATAAAACCTAGCTCATTTGATTGTTGGGAGGATTGATCGCCACATATGGAGTGCTTCGTTGGCCTTTGTTAATGTTTACACTTGATAGTACAAGTGTAGTGACCAACAGAAGGAGGGTGACAGTAAGACTGAATGCAAGAGGTCAAAGCAATGACAAAAGGGGCTGTTTTGGGGAACACAGTGCCTTTCCAACACTCATGCGATGTGTAGGATGAATACTCTGGCCAAAGATGAGTTCAAAAACGTAGGATCACTGGCAAAACTTGTTAGTGGCCCTGGATCCTGGAATCCAGGGATAGAATGAAGTTAAAAGACTCATGATTTTCCTAACTGGGACCATGTCAGGTAACAATAGAAGGCCAAAGTAGGGACATTCTAAAGTGTTAATTTTCCTTTTCCTGTGTCTCATTCAACTTGTTAAACTATTGTCCTGCAGGTATACCATATCCTAGCCAAAACTTATCTTAGTTACTCATAGCCAAAAATAGACTGCAGCAGTGCCCTTTAATATCATAAATTTTGAGAAATTTGTATTCCAACTGTAGATCCATGTCCAGTTAGTACAGCCAAGGATAGAATATCTGACCAAGCTGCCCGCCATTTGGTAGTTCTGGGACCTAGAACGGGCTGTTTAATGGAGCCGTGTTGTTGGAGTGTTGACATCTCTTTGGGAGGTTCAGTGCTTATTGAGATCACTGTGAAGACTGCAGTACAATTTATGTGTCATGAATGCCCAGTCAGTGCTACTTTAGCAGCTGTTCAGCCAGCATTTGGATTACTGGACTCGGTCAATAAAGGAATCAGGAGCTAGAGGTTCTGACCTCCAACAAATTAGTGTACTAACCCTACTGCCGGGCCTCACATTTTTGCAGACTCCAAAATGCTGAGATCCAGGGTGAAAAAGGAATATATCTGTTCTTAAACTCTCACAGACCTAGTCTTACTGTAGTCTTTACTCCTTAAATTCATATAATGTGGTTTGGGCAAGGTGTATTCATGTATTTTTAAGGGCAGGAGTCTTTTAAGGCTAGATATCCCCCTTTTAAATGAAGTCAGTCAGGAGCCAGGTGTTCACCATATGTGGGAAGCCCTAGGTTGACCTCCAGCATTGTAAGAAATAATAATAAAGAGAAGGAAAGGAAGCCAATGACATTTCTTGCATTTTTCAAAAGAAACTGGCATGTGTGTGCTAGGCAGTGGTGCTGGAATAAACAAGGCTTGACTAGGACTTTTATATAGGACTGAATAAAATTTTATGTTTTTATTTACTATCATTAGATTTATATGAAACATCTCAGGGTAAAAATCTGCCCTGTTATTATTTAGAACACCCTTGAGTTTGGATTCTGGGATACTGTGTTACCTGGTGACAGTTCCACCTTGTAGCACACTAGTGAGAGCTACTCTGTAGCTGCAGTGCCCCTGTTGTGAGACTGTGCTTCTCTGGAGCCCAGGAAGAAAAGCATGGAGTGTTTACCTAACCTAGTTTTATTTTTAGAAGTAGGAGAAATTATTTTTTTGAGGGAAGGAAAGAGAAGTAATCTTAAAGGACACACCATCTGTGGAAACTACTCTCAGCACGTGCTTTAGGAAGATGAGCGGTGTCATCCTGTGTGCACTGTGGCCGTGAGGCTGGCGGTTTATAGACTGCGGATGAGGCTCTTTGTGAATGTCACGAGTGGTTATCAGTCTATCGTAAGTAGAGAAGAAAGAGTGAAGCCAAACTCTAGGGGTGTCAGCACATTATGGCAATAAAATCTTTCACAGCTCCCAACTAACAAAAATACTGTTCTTGACAAGTGTTTTAAATTGACTGGCTTTAAATTACTTCAAATAATGTGGAAGCAGAATCCCAAGTTTTTTGGTTCTTCCATTAGAAGTAACTGTATTCCAAAAATTGGTTTTATTATTTATTATTCCAAAATTTGGAGTTTTATTAAAAAGTTTGGATTATCATTTTGTACTGGAAAGTTTTTTTACAGCAGCTCCATGAGTATATGTCACAGCCCCTAATGTAGCCCAGGACAAGTGAGCCTTAGCTGTCATGACTGGCCTACAGTCAGGTAGGCAGGGACTTGCAGAGCTGGTGGCTCTGGTTAGCTTTCAGGACCATTTATCTGCCTGTCCTTTCAAGCCTCTAGGGAGACATACCACACAGTTGTCTAGGCTTTCTGCCCTTCAGAAGCTACCAGATGCCTGCCTTAGGGGGCCAGAGGAGTAAATGAAATGAGGTTTAATATTTACCAACATATTTGCTTTAAAAGTTCAACAGACCTGGCTCCTATCCTTCATTTTTAAAACAGCTATAGCACAGGGATAAGAACATATCGATTAGGGAGAAGCTATTTGATAGAGGTAAAGCATTAACCATGCAGTTACACTTGCCATGTTCCACTTTTCACAGCTTCCCATTCAGCACTCTATAATGTTTGCTTAATTAGGCACACTACATAAAGCATGCATCACAGGTAAACATGAGGAGACACAGTGGCAAGTTTGTCAAGAGCTGTGCTTCATAAATTTTTAGTTTGCTAAGTTCGATAGTGATGCTTCCATGATAGCTGTCTCTTCTTCCAGCTGTGGAGGTCTGCCATGGAGGGAAGAGCTAGCACTCTGCACTTGTGCAAAAGTCTCAAAGTGGTGGCTTTCTCTGTTACTTAATAAATGTGATAGAAATGGAAATGTAAGATACAATTAAAACCAGCTGATAAGTTGTCTGTTGATGACCGTATAGACATTGTAGATGAGTTAGCCTTTTATTTTAACATAGAATTTTTCGTAAATACAAAGCTGTTGGGAAAATGTAATAGCTTGAGATTTACAAAGTGATTTAATTTTATATTCAGAATTTTGCTACTTGATTCTTCCTGTAGCATTGGGGCCCAGCTTAAAACTTATAAGTATTGTATGACTTTTTAATGGTATGCCTTTGTTATCACTGTGTTGCCTGATCTGGTCTTGATCCCCTAGGCACAAGCAGTCCTCCTGCCTCAGTGTCCCATGTGTTGAGACTAGTCATGTGCTACCATATTCAGCTCTCAGTAATTGCTTTGGAAGCAAAACTGCATAATGACATTTCTATTGACAATGAAGTACAGGCAGGCTGGTGGTGATTCCCCACTGGCATGGATGTCTTGGTATGTATGAGAACACCACACACCTCCATGTTTATACAGAATAGTATAAATAGTACTGCTATACAGATAGCAGTACTTTACAGAATTCATATCTGTTAAGCACTATATGCCAACAAAATCCACCATTAATCATGACTGCACTTGGATGGTTGTGGTGATATTTCCTTCCTGTGCACACATACAAATTTATATATATGCATCTGTTTATCTGGGTATTTTCACACACAAAACCCTCGTATTGTATGAAAGGAAAATTAACTTTTCCCCTCTTTGCAGTACATTATGAATAATTCCATGTCATAAGTATTTGTCTTCAATGTGATCTGTAATCAATGATTGTTTTCCATCATACAAGTCCATATACATTTTTGTTGTTATTATTACATATTATCTTTGTTGTTATTATTGTAAGTAGAATTGAGGTAAATATCTTTGTACAAGTATCTCTAATTCCTCAAGTTAAGTTTTTATAATAATTTTAGTCAGAGAATATATATAATTTTTGTTGACATAGTCTCTGGAAAAGTTATGATAAATAACAAGTCACACATACACAAATACACATTTGTTTCTTAAATTGAACACCTTTTCCTGGAGCTGACCAATTTATTCTTGGTGTAGCTGCAAATGCTCTTTGTATCCCATGGGAGTGGTTGCCCAAGTGAGCCCCATGCTCACAGTGAAGAAGGCCCTCTCCAGGCATGCCCTGTCCTAGAGTTTACCGGCTGTGGTCACAGAGGAATTAATTCCTAGCCAGAATTAGCCCAGCCACTTCAGGCAGCATTTTCCAGGGGAGCTCGATGCTCCAAGCAGCAGCTGCCGCTGATCCCAAGGGCATCCGTGAAGAAGGTTTAAGCTCTCACTGATGCATGTTTTGTATGAGTGTATTCTCCTCCTCAAAGCCGTCCGTCCCCTGAAGCTTCCTGTCACTTGTTTTTCCCTTCCTCCCACTTCCCATCTCTCTTCTCATTTTCTGAAAGAAGGAATAATGGACCCAGAGTCTTTTACCCTAAAGTATTAGCCCCTCTTTGGTCCTCAGAAAGGGCTAATATAAACTGTATTAGTAATAACCTATGCTTTGTTCAAAATTTTATAACCCCTGCCTCTCTGATCAAAAAAGTATATATAATAACCTTTACATTTATTGTTTAAAATAAGTACTTTTATTTATCAAAATAAGTATTTGTATTGCTTTCACCAATTTTAGATTAACTGCAATGACAGCTTCATCCAGAAGGAAATATCAAACATGTATAGCTTTATAATTATAGGAAATAAAAACAATTTAAATGTTTAAATTTCCATATATTTCTTATGCTAAGCATAAAAGTATATTGCATTAGGATAATATAGGAGAGAAATAAAATGGAAATATACTTTTAAGAACAAAAAGAACGTAAAATTCTGAACCTTAAAAAGCAAGCTTATATGTTTTAAAGTGGATCGTTTGAATTGCTGTGCTATTATATTTGGCTGGCTACATTTTAAAGAGTAGTGTTGCAGGTTTATTTTGAAATGTCAACATTTATGAAATACTGAATAACATTGTTTATAACTCTAAGACTTATAATGAAAAATTGTATATGCCAACTTTTAAAATGTTCAAGGAATAAAAAATGTGTGAGCTAGTACAAGAGTTTTCAAACCCACTTTAGGGAGGATTCCAGCAGATTACTCACAGCCCTCAGCACTGGATGGGCCAGGCTCCGCCTGCTCTTGCCATCAGCCACCACCTTGTGGACCCTGCAGCTGCAGCAGTGCACACTGGCAGGCTTTACCCATCATTTCCTCACCACAGCCAGCCCACCTGCAGGGAGCTTACCTGTCACACAGCAGGGCCTCTCCTCCCTCACCCAAGATGCTGCCTACTCCTTCATTTTCCCCTCAGATCCTGCCTCTATCACCACAGAAAGAGAGATGAGAGGCAAGGAGTTGGAGAAGTGAATACTCTCTGAGGACTGGGGCGAGGAGGCCACAGCTTTCACGGTAGCTGTCTGTGTTGCTGTGAGCTTCTGGAGGTTTTGCCACTGAAATTAGGAGTAGAATAAGTTTTGCTTCTTCCTTGCTTTGGAAGGTCCCTCTAATTTCTCAGACCTGCTATGGCATTGCTCTAGCTCAGTGTGACCTCATCACCATCTTTTAAGATTTGCTAACTGTGTTGAGGGGCTGCTATTGCTTTTATGGCCATAAAGTTAGACTTAGGCCATGTGGTTACTTTTTCATCTCCCCGCAGCACCTAAGACAATATTGAGGATAGCATGTTCAGTAAACATTCTCAGAAAAACAGAAAATGCTGATGGGAAGTCCTTCAGTGAAATCTGGATCCATCTCATTTTGCTGTATAGTTTGGGTCACTTGTGAATAGTCTAGCTGACTTGTTCCTTCATTGTTAAAACATGGAGAATAGTAGTAGCTAATAGTGATCAGATAATGTATGTGCCTTGACCACCAACACACTCAACCGTTCTATGAGGAAGGTGTGTTACTATTATGCTCATTTTATATAAGAGGGGATTCAGCTTGTCCAAAGTCACTCAGCTTGTAAGCAACAACATAGACGTGAAAACAGAATGTGAGCCCTGACCATTTAACCTTCATATGGCCATGCCTGCATCTGAGTTGAATGTTCAAAGTGAGCGGATTGAGCCTTATTGAGAAGGTGGAGAGTTTTCTGGCCAGCAGAATTATTGTTGTTGTTTTGTTTTAATGCTAGGGATTGAACCCAAGGCCTTGCACATGGCACTGAGCTAAAAACACTGTTCCAACCCGAAAACGGCTTTGTTTTTTGAAGTGGTGATCTGCAGGATGTAGGCAGGGGACATGGATCATTATAGCATATAGAAGAGAACAGAGGCTTTTCCTGTCAATTGGCCTGGGAGAAAGTTTCCAGGTACCCTTCTCACTTCCCTGACTTCAGATGCTCTAGGGCCAGGGGCACTGAGTGTTAGTAGAAAAGTGCTTGTGTTTTTGTTCTCATTTTTAATTAATCTTAAAATTCTTAGTTGGTCCTTTGCCCCTCTCACAGCCAGAGCTGTGAATCATTAATGTGAGACTCAGAAGAGAAGAACAGGACAGTGTATTCCATTTCCCCTTACCAATTTCCTGCCTGTTTCCACTGAGGGACCAATGTACAGACCATCACAGCTCAGTGGTAGAATAGGCTGTCCTTAGTGGCCCGTTCTGCAGCCTGACTCTGTTGTAAGCACTGTTGCAGGAGGGGGTCACGTGCCCTGTAACTTTTGTGCTTCCCACTGAGTAACCGTGGGTCTTCTGCAAGTAATTGTATCCATTTCTAAAGATGAAAACTGTTTCTGAATTTAGGTGTCAATTTCTATATTAATTACACTACTCTGGGTTGCACTGTGTGAACTCACTAGCCGATTGCCACAGTACCCCAATCTGTGATATCAGAATGTGTGTGATATGCATATTTTAATTTGAGAAATAGTTTAACATTTCTAGATATTCATTTAAATGTGGTTATGCAGGTTAAACATAACGTATGATCGCTGCTTCTTTCATTGCTTCCAATTAAACCTTGCTTGTTAGTTTAACCTCTAGGTAATCCCATCAAACAATTGATGTCAAGGAAACACTGCCCACAGTAGCTGCAGATGAGTGGCCATTAATTTTAATTGCCTTGATATTAAAGATTAAGAAGTATTGGGACTGGCAGAATGGAAACGATCTGATGTCAAGCAAACCCACTTGCTAAAGCTTCCCCAGGCTGCTGGTGATATTAAAATTTTACTGTGAGAATTAAATAAACCTTTATTAGTGATGACTGTTGTTTGATTGGTCCAGGGGTGTGCATAAACAGAGGATTCTTACATATCCAGAGATGAGGCCTTCCATGGTAGAGATTCCTCAATTATGAAACTGTTAATAAAGCTGTAATCTGATTTTCTAGGCTAGGTTTCATTAATGTATTATAGCTTCTCTGATTGTCAAGGTAATATTAACTACAAAGTACTGAATCCAACAGAGAATTGTTGAGAGAATTCTAAGACAGAGCCTTTGTTGCTACATTCAGAGTTGGGGGATTTTCATTAATTATGCGTAAGAAATGCCAGATTCTGCCTCAACCAGGACTGTCTCCCTTTGTACTGTAAACAATATATTCAATACTTAACTCTTTCTAAAGCCTAATGGCCAACTTAAGAAAGCCAGAGGGCTATTATATATAAAAGGAGCCATGTGCTTTTAGCTGAAGATATGTCTCCTAAGTTGTAGAAGGTGGGGAGATTCCAAGAGCATTTGTTGTAACAATCAGTATCATATCTTGAACATTTGGGTACTGTTTGTATCTTGATTCTTCAGAGGTTGTAGTTGGTTGGTTAGTTGGCTTTTGGTTTTGTGGCCTACCTGCCTTCCTTCCTTTCTTCTCTCTTCTTACTCTTCTTCTCTCCTCCTCCTCCTCCTCCTCCTTCTCCTCTTCTTCCTCTCTCTCTCTCTCTCTCTCTCTCTCTCTCTCTCTCTCTCTCTCTCTCTCTCTCTCTCTCTGGATCTTATGCATTGGAAGCTGGCCTTGAACTTGCTATGTAGCCAAGCATAACCTTGACTTCTGATCTTTCTGCCTCCAGAATGCAAGAATTGTATGTACCTGTTTTATGTGGTACTGTGGATGAAACCCAGGGCTCTGTGCTTGCCAGGCAAGCACCCAACAACGCTACTTGCGAGGCCCATCTTTCTGGTGTTAGAGTGGCATAATTTGGGGCTGGAGAGATGACTTAGTGGTTAAGAGCCCCTGTAGAGTACCGGGATTCTGTTCCTAGCACTCACATGTGGTGCCTCACATCCTAAAACCTCTAATTCTTATTTCAAGGGATCTGATACCCTGTGGCCTTCTCAAGCTCCTGCATACATGTGATGCACATGAATACATACAGATACACATACATACACATAAAATAAATTAATCTTTCAAATGTCATAACTCTGCTTTGGGAAGAGACCATAAGGCTCCCTGATAGGTTCTTCCTGCATAGAAGTTCCTCTGAAGCCTGCCCCTGCTCCAGACATGAGCCCCACATCAACATTTTGACTTTTCTCCCCTCTCCTCCTAGCTCCAGATAATCTGGCCAGACTCTACCTGTTTCTTTTCCAGAATGTCTGCATGCTAGGCCATCCTGTGCACACCTACTGCATGCCTGCCCCTGTCGGAAGAGTGGGGGATGGGAAAGTCAGTGACCGGAGGGCCTGGGACCATGGGCTGAGCACATGAACTTCATTTCTGGACTTTCTAGTTGTCAAATATAAAAACAGTTTTATAAGAGTGCAGAAGAAGAGCCAGTTTGGTTTTGTTCCTAGTCCAGAATAAAGTATATGTTACTCAAGGCTATCCAAGGATGGAGCTAGGGACTCTTCTATGGACACCACAGCTCTGGAGGTGTGGATTGTAGGAGCACAGGGAGAAAAGAGAAGCACCACTTAAACCAGATGTGCTGGGGGTTATGGCAAGTCTTATGGGATCTAAACATTGAGATCTAACTTTCTTTATATAAGTTAGGAATAGAAAGAGACATCCACATAGAAAGAATCACTGGAGGTTTGTGATGTGGATGGGGAGAAAGAGAAAAGGACCAAGAGGTGAGCTGGGGAGAGGAGAGGTGAGGTGAAGAGAGGAGAGGAGAGAGGAGGAGAGGAGGAGGAGGAGGAAGAGAGGGGGGTATTGGAATAAAATGTGGAGGGTCTGTGAGAAGAATGAGCTCTGAGAAGGATGGCTGGCATTGCTGAGAGCTAAGCCTTTCTGCGGATAGCTGAGTGCCCTGGGCAACCATCTTGTTTGGAGTGGGTTTTTTCCATATTTCTGAGGAGCCTTGCTGCAGCATGGGTCCTCTCAAGTATGCTCATGTGTTTTTATGTGCACGTGTGTGTACTCAGTGCGCTGATAGCAGCATCTGGGCAACAGTAAGGCCAGTGTTGTCTTTCTCTCAGGGAACCCCTGCCAGAGCTTTCTAGCCTTCTCCAGGAGGGTGAGTGCCATCAATTGAAGAATGAGAGCACCATTTCCAAAGCAATTAAAGACTTGGCAGAGGTGGCCAGCAGGGCTGCCCATTGTAGAAAATTGGGTTGGAGGGCTCTGAACTGCATCCCATTCCTTTTCTCTGCTCAGGGCCCCTGAGGAGCTCTTCCGGATAATACCTAGGGTAGAGCAGTGACTGAACCACACCAATGGCTCCTCTGTTAGATTAGCAGGCAGTTCTGGGGAATATTTTTAAGTTTTTGCTTTAACAAAAGAGAGGCAAACTCTTAGGATACAGCATTGGGCATACCTTCTTACATATGACTTACCTTTTGACACAGCTCATCTACAGGTATCTGTGTACATGGTGTGAGTCTGAGCACTGTGTTGGGCTCTTTGGCTGTCTATGAGTTGTAAAGAAATCAGCCTTCTGCCAACATCCTCTTTCACACATGTACTGGCTGACATCACAAGCAGTTTGGAGAAAAGAAAAAGAATAAAAACTATATTCTACCTTATGGAATCAGCCATTCCTCTGTATTTGCTTTTGACCTTACTGAGATGGCTTGAATTTTTCAGGTTGAGGCTTCCCACACAGTCACTGGCAGAGCCTGAGCAGCCATCTTGGCAGACGTGCAGTGTCTTCCAGGTCAGGAGACAAAGGGATTTTTCATCCATTATTAATTGATGTCCCTCTTCAGCAGACCAAACATGATTCTACTATATAGCTGCCAAAATTGTTTCAGGTCCACAAAAGAACAATAAGTCATTCTTTTCAAGTGTGCTTCTTAATACCTAATTTAACAAATGTTTCCAGTAGCTTTTCAGCTTCCTTTAATAGTCTGATTGCTGTGTTTGATGCAATACAACAATTGGGTATTTTTATGAGTAGTACTCCCAACCATTTTAGTGTTCCCATGGCCAATTCCAGGAAACATTGTTCTTCCATTAGAGTTCAGAAGACTATGCTAAAGTGGAAAGTAAACCCCTAAAACCATTTTACACTACCTATGTGGTTCGAAGTGGCAGGTAGGGCACTGTGCCAGCCAGAGCTTCTCATTATCCCAGAGTAAGGACCGGAAGTTTGGCTTTTTCTTTGTGACTTCTCTACCCTTCCTATTTCACGTTCTGTTCCTGATAGGTATCCAACTGGTTTGGCAACAAACGAATCAGGTACAAGAAGAACATTGGCAAATTTCAAGAGGAGGCCAATCTCTATGCTGCAAAAACAGCCGTGACAGCCGCACATGCAGTAGCTGCAGCGGTGCAGAACAACCAGACCAACTCGCCCACCACGCCAAACTCCGGTGAGTATGGTGTGCTCACTCCCTGCTCAGCCAGCAGGCTTCTGCCACAGCCTCCCACTCCACAGACGAAGCTTCAGCCTACTGGGTGCACAGCGGGGCTTTCAAGGGAGATTTGTATTGGTTTGCAGGCTTGTTCTGGAGATGGGTGAATAAGGCCACAGCCTGTGCTGGTAAACCCACTGTTCACAGTGCCACTTGTGCCTGTAGATTCTAGAACCTTTATACTCAGTCATGGCCTTTAATTCAGCAGATAGTCAAAGCTCTATCACATACTGTGACCTTAGGGTCATTGGTGGTCTGTCAGAGTGAAGCAGCAGGTGTGGACTCGTTGCTGGGAAGCTGCATGTTGGGCAGAGATGTTACTGTGCTTCCCGTGCTCTTGGCTTCAGGCTCTAGGTGCAGCCTATATCTGTGCCATGTGGCTTGCTGTACTTATATATAATGAGATGGTGTTTTGTTTTGTTTTGTTTGTGTGTGTGGTAGTGGGGATTGAACCCAGGGGCTTTGCATATGCCCCTTTGCCACTGATCTACATAACTAGCCCTTTTTTTTCTTAAGATAGTCTTATTAAGTTGTCCAAAAAAAGCTTTGAACTCACTTTATAGCTCTGTCTGGCCTCAGACTTGTGATTCCTCTGCCTCAGCTTAATAGGTGGGATTGTGTGTATGTGCCACCACAGCTGGCTGTAAATGCACTACTTTTGACTCCTTACACAGAACATTCTGTTTAAATTTTATGTGGCATTCATGATGGAGTTTGAAGAAATGTCTTTAAATTACAGGGAACTTGGCTGGCAGTGAAAGGTGCAGCTAGCCCTAGTGGAAGAATTGGAGAGTTTTGGAGACTTTCTAAGGAAACTTAAAAATATATATTTAAAGTTCAGGGGAAGGCTGTCATTTATTTTACCCGCATCATTTCTAATGGGTTACAGACACTGGTGAATGGAAAGGAAGAGTTATAGCTAGGAAAGAGTGTCAGAAAAATGTCTCTTCTCCAGGTAATTCTCCACCATGACAGCAACATTGACAAGCTCCTTTGACTAAGTCTGGAGAGAAATGGAAACAAGGAGAAGGCTGGGGCCAGCTCCTGGGTGTTTTCTGTCTATTTTGATTTGTCTCTGGTTTTTCATTTGGGTTCTCCCTCTATAATGTTCTTCCTGCATATAGTGTGAGAAGCAGGACCTTCTAGAGCTCAAGTTAATGTTCTGTCCTTCTAAAGCTGGAAATGCCTCTCCCTTCTGCCTCTTTTCCTTTCCCTACCTCTAGGTCTTTGGGGATTGTGTGTGTAGCTCTCTGTTATTCAGCTACTTAACTCTTTCCTTTCCAGGTTCTTCTGGTTCTTTTAACCTCCCAAATTCTGGGGACATGTTCATGAACATGCAGAGTCTGAATGGGGATTCTTACCAAGGGTCCCAAGTCGGAGCCAATGTGCAGTCACAGGTAGGAGAAATGCCCCAGCTGGGGCCTTTCTGGCAGGGTAGGGTTTGGGCTCAAAACTCCCCGCTCTGACCTGTGGAAGTGGTCTGCATATCTATGCAGAACCTGTGCTGGATGCGTCCAAACAGGACACATTTGCCCACCTCTTAATTCAATGAGAAGTTAAGTGGACAATGCCTTTGATGATTCAAAGCTGATGAACTTTGTGAATGCATTCGGCTCTGGCTTGAGCTCATGGAGATGGGGGAGGGGGTCTTTGTTATGACAGAACAGAAGATTGTGTGTGCCTGAGAGAGGGAAGGGGTGGAAAAAGAGGGAGAAGGAAAGAATGAACAAGAGAACATGCTGTTCTTTAATTCTTGCATTTTTGCAAGCCAGGAAACTGAAACCTGAGTTCTTAAAGTAGATTCCAAGTTCAACCCCTTTCTTGTGTCCTTTTAACTAAGAGCAAGTACTCTTACTCTTAGGCATTGGTGGTAGGGACAAGGTGGGGTGTGGATTCAGCATTCATTATCTGTGAGTAGGTTTTCACCCACAGCCACACACAGACGTGGTTGCTGTAGATGGAAAGTCTGCATTACCATGAAGATGCTATTGTTTGGCTGGTGTGAAAAACAAAAATGTCTGAGTTTAAATATGCAAGGAATCTTTGAAATCCCTCCAGTCACATCTGATTGATAAATTTGTCTTTCATTGAAGATGCTCCACCCCTGTGGCACACATAACTCAAATTGTTCCCTTTTGTAAATGATGATGTTTTAATAGATGGAGGTGATGAATTCTCTTTCATCTCACTTCTAGGTGGATACCCTCCGTCATGTTATCAATCAGACGGGAGGCTACAGTGACGGCCTTGGAGCAAATTCACTGTACAGTCCACATAACTTAAACGTGAGTACCCTGGGGAGCGAGCTGTGGGAACCATGTCAGGGAAACAGTGACTAATGAACAAGTTAATAGTCACTGGACTTGGCTTCACGTCTTCTTGGCAGTTGGGGGCGGCAACATCTTTGCTATGGTTTCATTTTATGGCCAGCAGTGCTTCCTGTTATCTAGCTGTCCTTTGAAACCTTCACAGAAGCCCAAAGGGGCTAGTGTCCTATCATCAGTGGGGACTTAAGTACCAGCCCATTAAGACTCCATTTCCTAGCAGCCGTGCCACGTGGAAACGGGTCATTTATCTTAGAATCAAGCAGCAGGAAAATTCCCCAGCACAGAGCAGGTGAAGGTGATAACCTTGGAGGCCCAGCACATCGTAGACAACCATTCTAAACAAAGAACCCCACTCTAAACTGCTGGCCTGGGGTGCAAAACAGAACCCCTGAGCTTAATAGCTTCTCTGCTTTAATGATAGAGAACCTTTGTTACTGATTCACAAAACTTTTCCTTGCTTCCTACCCTGACATGGATGGGAAATGGCAGACACACAGCTCTGCAAGGTGTGAGGAACACCCTGTTCTGGGACACATGGCAGCAGACCAGTGGAGAATGGAGAGAAGTCCCCCTTTTAGGGCCTTCGTTTGCTATAAGAGAGTACATATTAATGACTTAAAAAAGTGATTGAGGATGTTCAATTGTAAAGGGAAAAAAAGGACCATTAAATACTCAAATCTTTTACATTTGAAATGTCAAATCTTTCTTTTTGGGTTTATAAATAACTCATAATAACCCACAACAAGCCATATAAAAAGCCTTTTAGTTGCATTTCTCCTTTTTCATTTAAGTGTTTTGAAATGCTTCAGAGAATGTGCGATATCCTTATCAACATGATAAAATATGAAGCCGTGATTGCCTGCAGCATTTTACAGACATGAATTCCATCTTCACTGATGAGGCTTGATAAGACACTGTTGTATAATACAGTGCATAATCTCAAACCACCAGAGTAAGGATTAATTTATTTTGGGAAAAAAAAAAAGAGTACTCGTTGACAACCTCTCCTGCAGCTGCCATGTAGAGGAGAAATATTGTACATTTGTTGTTTATAAATTTCGATAAAAGAGGAATGATGTTTACTTCAGATGGGATATCTTTAGACTTGGATCTGTGTAAGAGTTCTTCTTTTCCTAAGGAGATTTTCAAACCTGAGAGGAAACAAACAGCTTACCTTTTAGATAGGGGAGGGTATGTCTTAGAGACAGAACACACATGGGCTTGTCACCACCCACCTGGCATGACTGAAGCTTTCAAAAACAGTGCCATGACTTATTACTTAATTCTATTTCTCCTCTCCTAGCTTGAATGTGATATCTCAAGTTGCATATTCTTTTTTTCCATTTAGACCACCAGCTCTGTGGTTTCCTACCCACCCCTCTCTCTAGCCCCACCCTTGATCATAGGGCAGTGGTTATGAGCCTGTGGGTCTCAACCCTTTTGGGAATCAAACAGCCTTTTCACAGAGATCATCTAAGATCATCAGATAACACAGATGCTTACATTATGATTCACAACAGTAGCAAAATTACAGTTATGAAGTAGCAATGAAAATAATTTTATGATTGTGGTCACCATGACATGAAGAACTATATTAAAGGGTCACAGTGTTAGAAAGGCTAAGAATCACTATCCTAGAGAGATTGAAGGGGCTTTATATACAGAATTATGCAGCGGATCAGAAGACAAGGAGTTCTTTAAGACCAGTTTGGGCTTGGAATGTGACTCTGTGACAGAGAGCTTGCCTAACAAGCTCAAGGCTCTGGGTTCCAGACCTCGTTCCAGTGAGCAGCAACAATCACACACATAACTGCTGCTGGAAGAAACAGTTGCCTGCACACAGGCCTTCTGCATGTCCAGTAGACCTTCAGGTGGACTCTGGAGAGATTACAGATGGACAGGAGGGAGGCAGAGAACCAAGGAGCTTGTGTGGGTGTGGGGTGGGGGGCTAGGCAGTATAGAAGCCAAGGCCTGCTGGAGCTTCAGGGACTGGGTGTCAGGCAGCTCACCCTTGCCTTTCCTCCAAAAAGGCCTGCCCTGTCAGTTCTGCTCAGTGTTCCCCAACTCACAAGCCCAGCACCTTCAACTTCTTGACTGACATAAAAATACGTAGCGACAAGCTGTCTGCCACAGCAGAAATCTGATCGGACATTGATTTCAGCAATTGCCTCTATAGGGCGAGACATGAGGCAAATTTGTTTTTGAGTACTGTTAGTGCTGGTGCAGGTCCCAGGCAGGAAGGGCCAGTCGCAGGTGCAGGCAGCTGCACCATCCCGGCTAGAGGCTCCATTTGCAGATAATTGGAATCCGGATTTGAATAACATGTGCCCCTCCATGGTTCATACATTTTCATTCTGGAGGGATTCCTGTTTGGAGGGAAATTATGGCCTTCATTTTACAAGGGTTATACCAGCTGACTGCCATGTGTATATGGGAGTAGCTTCTCTGGGAACAGTGATAAAGCTGGCTCAAGTGTCTGCTTCCTGGAGCTCAAGGTTGCATCAAGGCACCTTGTTGAGCCTTTCCCCTGTACCTTCTGAGAGGCTGCTTTTGAATGGTGAATTTTACCAGCAGATCAGAGGCCAAGCTCCATGCCAGCCTGGGACCAGCGGATGTCATCTTCCCCAAGCTGATTTATCACTCAGTCTTTACTTGGTAGGATGGATTTGTTTCACATGCATTTAATCCCACTTTAACACATGCTTCCAACTCCTGCCAGAGTGGGTTCAGAAAATACATCTTGCTAATGCGCCTTTGCTCTCGTGTTGACATTCTGGGTGCTCTAAATTGGGGAGTGGAATTAATATGTAGACGTGCACCCAGTGAACTGTGCCTCTCCTTTCAGGCTAATGGAGGCTGGCAGGACGCAACAACTCCATCTTCTGTGACTTCTCCTACGGAAGGCCCGGGCAGTGTGCACTCGGATACCTCTAACTAATCCCCGGCGCTTTCCCAGCTGACATGCCTTGATAAGCGCATTCGGAGCAATAGGAGGAGAAGGAAAGCGTTTTGTAACCCACCACCTACAGCTTTACTGTAAACCCTGTCTTCTTAGAGAACTCGGGAAACCTGTTTTTTAAGGAATCATAATCATTTGTATTTAAACTTAAGACACATGTTTAAAAGAAAGCACTTTATCCAATTAGGCCAAGATGTAACATTGTTGACAGTTCTTTAACTGTTTCATCCTAATTTATTATGGGTCTTTTACATTAATGGTTCCACAGTTGCCAGTTCCTTGGCCTTAAGGGTAAGAAGTACCATCTATGCTAGACCCCAATTATAGAGCAGACAAGGTTCACCCTGCCCAGGCTGAACCCTTGTGGTTTTCCATGCAGGCTCTCACCGTCGTCCTCATATCACGGATGGGCTTGGAGGGAAGGTGATGTCTGCCTGTCTTCTTAAGGAAGACATTTCAGGACTTCCCTCGCCATGTTTGTGTTGTCATCTCTTATGTTGTAATTAGGTCAAAGGTGGCCTCCTTTTTCCCTCTGAAGTACCAGAGCCTGGAGTCTGCGCTAATGAGACCATGGATCCAGATTGCCCTGAGATGAAGATCTTGCTGCTACAGAGGTGAAAACAAGACCTGTCTGGGGTTTGACCATGTGTGCTGGGTGCTGCACAGACCAGAGTCAAGGTGTACGCTTCCTCTGGGCAGCCTGGAAAGGCCCTGCTCTCTGGGGTGCTGTATATAGTGTAGCAAAAGAGTATTTATACATCCCACCAATCAAAACACAGCTTTATTACCTCATGCGAACTCATACAAACCAATAGAATCCCAACATGTTCTGTAGCTTAGAGCGCTCACTTACTACCTCTGAACAATACTCACGCTGTAGTTTGTCTCTTTCTTATCTTTTTGCATCTTGTAATTAACTCTTTGTTTCCCTTCACAAAATGTAATGTACATTGTAATCTTTTAAAAGAAAACTCAGGGTTGCATTTGCAACCCTTAAAAAGCCAAGATCGGCAACATTGGGTCTGACTCTTAACACAGGATCATCCAAGCTGTTGTAAATACTGAGACGCGTTTTGAATGTTCTTCATCTTGTTACTAATCCATACAGAAGAAAAAAAGAAAAAAAAAGAAAAAAAAAAGGCGGGTTCTTGTGATGCGTTCAGATTCAGTATTCAGCACTGTACATTTCACCCTGTGTGGCGGGCCCTCTCCTCCTCTTTTTGTATTGTATGCGATTCTGAAACTGACTGGGTCGTGACAATAATTTGTGGCGGTGATTCTGATGTATTAAAAGCGTTCCGTGTTCCTTTCTACTGGCTCACACCCTGGATTGAAAAGTCTTCCTTGTGGTAGTTATATGTAGTTTCAAACATGAATAAACTTTGCTTTCCTGATTAAACCTAGATGCCATGTGTGTCTCTGCTCCTTGAGCTAACACAGGTGTGGGCGTGAGGTGGGGGTGATGGTGCTTGCTGGGAACTGGACTAGAAGATACATGGTCAGTGAAGATGGAGGGGGCCATGAAGCTGTCTGCGGCTGTCCCTGGTGAAGTCTTAGACTGTCCACTAGACCATCTCACATCCCTTCACTCTCTGTGTTTATGGACTGAGAAATTGAAGCACAGATCTGGGGCAGCCCAGGGCCCACCTTGACCCCAGGGTTGCTGCCCTTTGCAGTCATGTTCCTCTGACCTAATGGAGATTCTGGAACTTGCTAGATGGTCTTCTGAATACCAACAGCTTTGTCCTGTTTATTTTTGTAGCTAGATGGAGATGAACAAAGGTTTGGAAAGAATGGGCCTCACATGCCAATCAAAAAGCAAAGCCCCCTTACCCTTCTCCCTACCTACTCTGTCTTAACATTCTGTTTGCAATATATACACCCAGACACTTTTAACAGATTGGACACTATTTTTGTGTTACTCAGATTGTAATAAAGTCCATATATTTGCATACATGCTTGTCACTAATGTCCAAATCTTTATAATAAAAGAGGTCCATTGCAGATAATTGGCCTGTTTACTATATCTCAAGGAAATTGACTCACAGGAAATCAGATTAATGCTAATCAGTTGCAGCAAATGTCTATGATAAATATATCTGTTTTCCTACTTCAGCTGGTAGAACCAAGCAGAACAAGGGCTGGGGCCACCGCCCCCATTAATCTTACAGCAGTTATTCTGTGCAGATAAACTTTATAAAATAGATTGCCCTCCACAGCTGTCCTCCCTCATGTGGGCGCTCAGCCTGCCCATAGGAATCTCTCCCATGGCTAAACAATTATTTGCATGATTCAATTAGCTTGTGGGTTAGCCTTTCTTATCTTTATACATAAAATAATCCCTGAGCT
Source organism: Apodemus sylvaticus (assembly GCF_947179515.1). NCBI lineage: Eukaryota > Metazoa > Chordata > Mammalia > Rodentia > Muridae > Apodemus > Apodemus sylvaticus. The sequence continues at coordinate 13,176,373 of NC_067476.1, read as the reverse complement.
GTGTGGTTTTGCAAACTAGATCCAGTGGAAATATTATACAGATACACATACACAAATTCATCTTCCTTAGCATCTTCAGACACCCAAGAACCATCTTGGCTTTGTCTTGGGTCAGTCTGTTGAAATAAACACTCACTGGAACTTACTGGGAACTTCCTAGCACTTGGAAGGGATATGGGTAGGGTCTGTGGCTTTATTCTGGGAATAGTTAGGTAGGAAGAACCATCCTTCCAATTTGGCAGCTTCAAAGATGTTTGTACAATCTCCCTCCTTGCTCTTTACCTCCTCTGGAGGTGAGGGAGAAGAGCATCCCATTTAGATTGGACATTGGGATATCACACTGGCCTTCCTGCCCAGCCTTCTGTGGCTCTCTGGGATAGGTATAACTTATAGGCTTGAAGAGCGTATGGGCACTGGGCCCAAGGGCCTTATGTGAATTCAGGAGTGGATTTGGGGTATTTCAGCTGCCGCCTTTCCTGATCAAGCAGTGGGTTACAACCATACCCAGAGACAATGCATCCCACCCAACAGGAGCTGGATCTCTGAGGCCTTGCTCAGCTGGTTCTGGAAGCCAATGTTTCATGGGGTGTTAGGAAGACAAGTAAGACCCACCCACCCACAGGACCAAAGGGAATAACAGCAGGGTGAGGGTCCTGCACAATGGTAGATGAATATGAACATAGGTGCGTGTACAAGAATGTGTGCTCAGTGTCTGGGACCTCCGCACCCCAGCAGTTGCTTGTTTCTAGCAGGGTGTCATTCACATGGAGACACCAGGTCCTCATGTCCCTTTTGTCTGAGTTGGAGGGGCTGTGTACTAGAGAAGCCTTTCTATGTGGAAACTCATGTCAGGATTGCCTTCCTAGATATAGGGGGAGGTAAACATGTGCCATGCCTTGGGAAGGAATCATTTTGGACACATGGCCTCGCTCATGTTTAGGTCAGCATTACTGACCTTCCAGCTGTCACTGGTAGCAGGAACCAGAGTCCCCAGTGAATGATGGCCATTATGCCTCTGTGTAAGGCCCTTTCTGGGGTAAAGAAGCCAGGAGCATCCTTCCCTGTCCCCTTAGATCTTACATGAATCTTCACCCATGCCTGAGTTACTGAGGTAGATGTGATGAGGACATGTTGCGTGATGTCACCTTCTGCATCACCAAGTTAAGGGATGACCGATAGAAAGACTCAGTGCTCTGGGGCTGGGTCAGGCTTGGCACCATGACTAGTGATAGGCAGAGCACTTTCCTAAGACAGCGAGTGAGCACAAGGCTAGGACATGACCCCTATGGGAATTTTATTGCTGCAGAGGTCCTGTGCCTGGACTCTGTGCCCTTGTGGTGTCTTCAGGTGCTAGGCTCGGCCCAGTTCTGCCCCTACCTCCTTGGCAGTTCTGCCTAACAGCCGTCCGGGCTCTTGCCCTTTGCTCTCACACTTTGCTTTAACATAGGCAACAGCACACACTACCATTGTTGTGTTTATCACACCCCAGTACACAGGGGTTACTAGAGTGGCTACCATGGCCGTCCATTGTCATAAAGGGAATCTAAGGCTCAAGAAAGGGATAGCACCCCACCAAGGTTGGGGGCTGTAAAGGTTGAAAAACACTTGGCCAAATTCTAGGTCTTGCTGTGTCTGAGCACAACCTTAAATTCTTATTTTTTGTATGTGGTGTGTGTGTGTGTGTGTGTGTGTGTGTCCATATATGTGTGGGTGCTCATATGTACACAGGTGCATTTACACCTACCCGTGTATGTATTTGTATGGAGGTCTGAAGTTAACATCAAGTGTCTTTTATTGATGGCTCTCCACCTCATTTATTGAGGCAGGGTCTCTCTCTGAAGCTTCTGTGTAGGCTGCCATGCCTGTCTAGCTTCTATGTGAATTCTGGGACTATGAACTCTGGTTCTTACAGTTGCACGGTGAACTCTTCATCCACTGAGCAGTCTCCCTGCCTTCTAACCACATCTTAAACCCCATGTCTGTAAGTGTTTCTTTTCTGTCGCATTGGACACGTGGGCTTTCTGGATCTGTATACCACACTGGTAAGCCCCAAAGTAGCAGTCAAATAGAGCCCAGGATGGGTTTGATAGTAACTTAAAGCCAATGTCAGGTCTGTAATTTGATCCCGTTTGTCTGGGTCCCAGCTCCCTGAAGTGACCAGTCCCCTACCTGGTGATTTGGCTGAAATGCAGGGAACTTGCTTCCTGCCAGGCCCAAGTCCAGAGCCAGGAGTCTGTTCCCCAAGCCAAATGGGCACCGCCAGTCAGGTCTACAGCACAGCTGCATGGCTAAGAAGAGCCTGCACTCAGAAATGTGAGCTCCCAAGGCACACTGTCTGGGTCTGGTCCTGTCTCTGCCTCATATGAACTGTGTGTGTACTTGGGCAGGTCACGTGGCCTACCTATGAGTGGGCCCCCTTAGTGGCTATGTGCTTACCTTGTATGGTATGGTCAGGTGTGTTGTACTGTGCCCTGCACATAATCCTGCTGGGTCTAGAGTCTCTAATTTGCCTCAGAGCAAAGGGTGTACACTCCAATTCCTCCTCATGTTGAACCTACACTGTTGTTAAAACCCAGGCAGATATATCTTGCTTCCAAGCAACACTCTGCGATACAAAGGGTGAGGACAGCTAGCCCAGCTGAACTTCACCATTTAGCAGCTGGGTGTGACCTTGGACATGACACCTCTCTGAAACCTCTGTTTCCTCATCAAGTGGTAAGCCTGTTCCTACCTGCCTTGTAGTTAAGTAAAGAGGGAATGAAACTATGTGGTATGTAGAATAGGGTATTTCTTCTCTCGTGATTACTCATTGATCCAATGAGGAGAGTAAGCCTGGGCTACTTCCACCATGCAGTAGGGTTACTAGGAGGAGTCAGTTACCAAGTCACAGTCTATAAGGGGATCATCCTTTTAACTCCCAGCTCAGGCTGGCTGGGCCCAGGCCTCCAGGCTAGACCTTAGTGGAGGCCTAAGGTACCATCTCAGAAAATAATAAAAGGCTGGTTCTTTTTTTTTTTTCCTGGTTAAATTTCAACAGAAAGTGTACGCATCATTAAATATGGAAATCCAGAATTTTATTAGCAATCTGCTAGATCTGAACTGACGCCAATTAAACAAAAAAGATATCATTTATAAAAAGGCAGAGTTCAACTTGTATTAAATATGAAATGCAATTTTCTCCTGGTTTTGATTTATTACTGGCGGTCCATTGTTCAAAGAAGCATGTTATATTTCAATAGAGAAATATTGTTTATTCATTAATATTTTAAAACAGGCTTATTGCTGTGCATGGCTCTCACCGAATGAAACTTATGATTTAAAACATGAATTAATAAACACATTTGAAAGTGTTAGACGAGATCACAGCCTCTCATTTTTCATTTTCCTGGGAGCATATTAAATTTTTATAATTCTGCACCTACAGTTTTTTCTTTTAAATAAAGACACAGATTCCAAATTACTCTGCTAATTTTAGGTAACTGGGAGAAGGAAGCGGGGACCAAAGTCAGGCTGATAAAACCCTCTAGAAGATAGTCAGGTTTCTCTTTGTTACATTCATAAGTCAAAATGAATGAGCTTTGTGTGGGAGGTGGTATTCCTGGGTGTGAAGATGCTGGCTGAAGCAGACCCACTTGTGGGCCTGTGAGGGTGGACACTGTATTGCAAGTGCATGCATTTGTGTGTGTGTGTGTGTGTGCCCCTCACTTAAGACAGAGCTACAGAAACATAGCACATCAGCTGGATGGTTGAGTGTGTGCAAGTTGATTGCACCTCAGTTGTTCAGTTTAATGGCCAAGTGGTTATATATTGAGCACCTACTGTGTGCCAGGCAGGATGCTGCTTTCTGAGATATCCTGGTCACCACAATATTCTCACGGTTCTCTTTTTCAGGCATCTGCTTAAGTCATCTCCCCACCAGGACCTGAAACTGTTGACTTTCTTTAGGGTTGCTTTCTACCTGATGAGCCCTTGGAGAATGTTTGTAGAAATGTTGATAGATGGAGAACCTGGAGTAAAGGGGACTTGTGCAGGTGGCAGGTGTGGAAGAGCTTCTGTAGGAATGGGAAGGAGAGATGCACAGACTGCTTGGGGACTCCGGAGGAATGGGTCAGAAGAGTGTATCTTTTTTTTTTTTTAAAGATTTATTTCATGTATGTGAGAACACTGACACTGTCTTCAGACACACCAGAAGAGAGCATCAGATCTCATGGTTGTGAGCCACCATGTGGTTGCTGGGAGTTGAACTCAGGACCTCTGGAAAAGCAGTCAGTGCTCTTAACCACTGAGCCATCTCTCTAGTCCAGGAGAGTGTATCCTGAAGAGCTCCCATCTCTGGAGTAACCAGACCACCTGTGAGATCTGCCCACTACCCCTTCCCAATGACCTGTGACACATGTGATGTCCCTATCCCATGTGACAGAGGAGAAGAGCCTGGGAGAGAAAATACTTGCCCAGGTGGCAGGATCAGGAAAATACCTGTCTCTAGCTGTTGGCAAAGTCAACATGTAAGCCACATTTGCCCAAGGACAGACACTTCCTGGAATGCTGGCAGCTACTGTTTAAAGATAACAAACCACGTGCTTTTGCTCCTCTAAACAAATTTTTTTTGACTCAACTGCACCAGATGCACTTGATCACAAGTACGTCAGGATATGCCTCTGATCGGACCTGGTGGGAAGGACGGCACCCTTGTGGCTTTGCCTTTATAAGCCTCCACAAAATGTGACTCAGCACCATTTCCTCAGAACCCAGGAGTAGACCTGCCAGAGTCCATCGTCCTGGCCAGTATTTAATCAAAGTGTGCTTCAAATCTGGCTCAAAACTATGGTAGTGGTCTTCTTCTCCTACCCCGGGGTTACCAGGTGCTCAGGAGTGGCCCGTCCCTTCTGGGTTCCCTCCAGGAGACACATGAGAAAGCCATTCATTGCCACCACAGCAGTATGAAGGGCTGGAGTCCTTGAGCAATGGAGCAACGCTGTTACTGCTGATGTGGGTCTGGCTTAGTTACGAGCGACAATGGATTGGCCACTGCAGGAGTGAGGAGTTGTCTTAGGGTGGGTTACATCGTGAGAGTGGACAAATATTATTGGAGTGGGTTAACACAGACTCCTGTAAAAAGTCCCCGGCAAGACTGAGTTTGTCTCTCTGTCTCACTTGTGCTCGACAGGCCCCTGCCAGGCCTTGGTTGGTGCAGATTCTGTGCTTCTGAGTCTCCAGCCTCAGAGTTGTGAGCCAGTTCTCTTCTATCACTTACACGCTATCCAGCCCGTGGTGCTGTGTTATAGCAGCAGAGGATGGACTAAAAAGGGAAGGCTGTTTGTAAGGAAGGTGAGTGGGCCATGATGCCCTCAGGTGTGTAGGCACAGGGAGACTTGGGGTGCCTTGAGAAAGTCAGGTAGCAAAGGATGTATAAGGAGAAGGCCTTGGTGGTATGGAATTAATCCTGCTCCTTAATTTACTGGACTGGCTGGGGAAGAGAGTGAACTCATTAGCCTTCCCCGGAGTGTCGCTGACATTCCCAGTGCCACTCCACTGAAGAAAACTGATTTCCCTCTCCCAACAACTACCAATCGCAGACAGCTTCTTGGTTAGGGGTGCGACTCTGTGTCCACGTCCTCTCTGTACTAGGCTCTTGTCTGGTTTGAACCTGTCTGGTATTCCTGCCTCTGCATCAATACCAACTCCAGAGCGTCTTGAGTCTTCCTGATATGCAAGAAAGCGATTTCTTATATGCCATTTCTTCTTCAGAACTATCTTGGCTACAATGCATTTCTTTATGAATTTCAGAATCAGCACGTAAAGGCTCACAGAAAAAGTGTTGGAAGCCTGGCATAACCACATATGTCTATCATCCCAGACAGAGGCAGGAGGATCCCAAGCTTGAGACCAGCCTGGGCTATAATACTAGGGGTGTGTTCTCATTTGCTTTTGTAATTATAATCAACATTGTCTTAGTTAGGATCTTACTGTTGTAAAGAGACACCATGACCAAGACAACTCTTATAAGGATAACATTTAATTAGGGCTGGCTTACAGGTTCAGAGGTTCAGCCCATTATCATTAAGGCAGGAGCATAGCAGTATCTAGGTAGGCATGAGGCTGGAAGAGCTGAGAATTACACCTCTTGTTCCAAAGACAAAAGTCTGGTTTCCAGGCAGCTAAGATGAGGGTCTCAAAGCCCATGCCCACAGTGCTACACCTACTCCAACAAGGCCACACCTCCTAATAGTGCCACTCCCTGGGCCAAACATATACAAGTCATCACAAACCTTCTGACCTAGACTGACTTGGGGAGGAGAGGATTTATTTCAGCGTATAGGCTTCAGTCCATCGCAAAGGGAAGTCAGAGCAGGCATTTGAGGAGGAAACCTGGAGCAGAAACCATGCAGGATCATTTGTTCCTTGGCTTACACAGCCTGCTTTTTTATATAGACCTGGTCTCTCTACCCAGGCATGGCCTTGCCCACAGTGGGCTAGGTTCTCACAGATCAAACATCAATCAAAACAATCTGATGAAGGCAGTTCTTCAGTTAAGGTTCCTTCTTCCCAGGTAACTCCATGTTGTGTCAAGTTGACAACGTTCTATCCTGTCTGAGAAAAAGTAAAAACTCCAAGGCTTGGCTTGTAGCTTAGCAAAGACACACTGGTCTAGTGCACGTGAGGCCCTGACCTCAATTCCTAGCACCACAATAAATAAATAAATTGATTTAATAATAAAAAATTTATATTGGTTCATTGACATCAGATTGCATAAAAAGATCTGGTAAAGTGAATGAATAAGCTTAAAATACTAAATATTAAGCCAGAGAGAAAATGTTCACCTTTAGTTCTCTGGATGTTCTTGAACAGCAGGTATATTAGTCAGGGTTCTTTAGTGTACTGGCTGGCTTTGATGACAACTTGACACAAGCTAGAGTTATTAGAGAAGAAGGAGCCTCAGTCAAGGAAGTGCCTCCCTGAGATCCAGTCGTAAGGCAATTTCTCAATTAGTGATCAATGTGGGGAGCTCATAATGGGTAGTGTCATGTGTGGGCTGTAGTCCTGGGTCCTATAAGAAAGCAGGCTGAGAAGGCCATGCGGAATAAGCCTCACCCCTGCGTGGCCTCGCCTCACCCCTCTGTGGCCTCTGCATCAGCTCCTGCCTCCAGGTTCCTGCCCTGTGTGACTTCCTGTCCTGACTCCCTTCAATGATGAGCAGCGATATGTTACTATAAGCTTAATAAACCTTTTCCTCCACAACTTGCATTTTGGTCATGATGTTTCATCACAGCATTAGAAACTCTAAGACATTTAGAGCGACAGAATTTATAGAATGACTCTAGAGAGAGAGAAGGGGATTGATTAGAATGGCTTACAGGCTGTGGTCCAGCTAGTCAACCAGTGACTATACAATAGAATCCAGTAGCTATTCAGTCAATACATGAAGCAGGATGTCTCTTTGGTCTTCAGTATACACTGGAATCCTGAAGTAGGCTCTAATGGCAGTAAAGGAATATATTTGCTAGTGAGAATGAGGACAAGCAGGCAAAGAGAGAGCAAACTCCCTTCTTTCATGTCCTTTACCTAGGCTGCCAGCACAAGGTGTGGTCCAGACTAAAGGTAGACCTTCCCACCTTAAAAGCTCTGGATTAAGGTGTATCGGATCCTCACATGCCAAGTCTCTAGATGAGAAGCGGCTCTTCCCACTTCAAATGATTTAATTAAGAAAAAGAAGCTCCTCACAGGTGTGCCCAGCCATTTGGATTTTGGTTAATTCCAGATGTAGTCAAGTTGAAAAGCAAGAATAGTCATCATATCAGGCAAAAGCATCTGTCTTTTCCGTCAGAATCCGTAGGCTCCTTTGCCCCTGCAATGTTAAAATGCCATGTTCTCTCTGCTTAAACCCTCTCCACTGGAGCCTCACCCAGGCTTCGCCAGCCGTCTCAGTGAGCTGAGAAGCCATAGCCTGCGAGCTGGACTGTGGAGGCACACGCCCTTCCTGTCTGCTGCCTTCTCTGCTCCCGTCCCTTCTTCCCTTCCTTTTGGTCATCATTGATTTTGCTTTAACTGACAGACACCAGAGTTGAAGCAAAGAATTGCACAAATGCCCCCTGCCCAATGTCCCTGCCTACACCAGCCCCTTTCCTCTCAGCAGCCTACATTTGTGGTCATCTGTGGGTCTGAAAAATCACGCCAGGAAGTTTGGTAAGGTAGAGCAGGCCGAGACCTGGAGACTTGGTGGGCACACACCTGACTCTTGTCTTGGAACACCTGCCTTGCTTCTCAAATAAAAGAAATGTGTCCTATGAACATGTAGGCCCAAAACAGAGTTCCCATGCTAGAGGCCCAGAGAGTTTAGCCAACAAGCTTCCCTTCCCAGACATTCCTCCCTGCAAAAGGTCTTTAATGTCAGACCCACCCTGAGGAGGGGGGGGTATGGTTTTACACTTCCATTTTCCAACATGACAATAAACTGTTTAGAACCATAGACTCTTTTCATCAATATCCGCTGAGGGGAGACATAAAGAAGGCCTTTGCCTACAGAGCCACAGCCTAATCTCCTGAAGAAGGTCTCTCTGCACTCCCAGCCACAACCACCACAAAGCCTGTGTCCACCAAGCTAAGGACAATCTCCCCCTGGGATAAGCAGGAGCCTCCCCCCACCCCCGACACACACACTCTGGCTCCAGGCTGGACGCTGTCCCCAGCCCACGGGCCCTTGTGTCTTTCTCTGCTCTTCCACAACTCCCAGCAGTGCTTGGATGTCCAAGAGACTGAGAACCCCATGGCCCCTGCCTCATCACAAGTCTGATCCCCCCAACCAGTTACAGCGTTCCCATGTCTCAGACTGTATCTTCCCACCCAGAGTGGTGTCTCTAGGGTCTCTAGCACTTCCCTAGGCCGGACACCCACCCTGGCGGTGGTGTGGGGTAAGGGCAGTCAAACTCTCGGAGCTCTGCCTCCCCCAAAGCGGCTGTGCCCAGCCGGGGTTGGGGGTTGTGGGGTGGGGGTTGTGGGGTGGGGGTGGGGGTAGAGTGGGGGAGTGAAGTGGGAGGTGGAATGGGGGTGTTTGGGGGGAATGTGGGCTCACAGTCACCAGCAGACCATGGTGCCACAGTACAGCCAGCCTGTGTCTAAGTTTGTTTATAATGCATGTGTATGTCTAGGTCCGAGGACGACTTTCTGTTTCTGAATAGTTGGTTTCCTCCTTCCACTCTGTGGGTTCTGTGGCTCAAACTCAGGCTGTTATTCTTGGCAGCAAGCACCTTTACCCACTGCGCCCTCTCACCAGCTCCTAAATCTCTATTAACATTCCGTTCACTCGGCGTGCTCTGTTCCTTTCCGTTCACTCGGCGCTGTGTTCTGTCCTCTGTTGGTTTGTGTTTTCTAAGACAGTCTCGTATCTCAGGCTGTTTTCAGAATCACTTTGTAGCTGAGAAAGACCTTGAACTCTCGATACTTTGGCCCCACCTCCCAGGTGCTGGCGTTACAAGGCTGGCCGCCGTGTCCAGCTGTAATTTGTTTTTGTTTTCTGACATGTCTAATGACATACAGTCACTATTCTATCATGTGGGTATGATATGTAACCCCCATCTTCCATCTCTTCACCCCACTCTCTCTATTCCTTGTTCTGTCACAGTTTCCATACGCTCGCTCTTTGAGAATATTATATGGCTGAACCAGATAATAACATGTACTTGATAACTCAGCTCTTGTAGTGATAAATAATACCCCACTGACTTACACATACCACCATTTTCGCATTCGTCCATCGAAGGATTTCTTGGCTGGATTTCAGTTTGGGTAATTATGAATGAAGCTGCTATAGATAGATACATCTAGTTTCTTTTGTGTAGCCAGAACTTGGGTTAATCCCTATGGGTGCAATTGCTGGCAAAACAAAAACAAAAACAAAAAAAGCTGGGCAGTGGTGGTGCATGCCTTTAATTCCAGCACCTGGGAGGCAGAGGCAGGCAGACTTCTGAGTTCAAGGCCAACTGGTCTACAGAGTGAATTCCAGAACAGTCAGGGCTATACAGAGAAACCCTGTCTGACAAAAACAAAAACAAACTAACAAAAAACAACAACAGAAGCAATTGCTGAGTCATCTGCTGAAGGCATGTTCCTAAAGCAGACACCCAAAGTGTCTTCCAATGTATTTGTACCCCAGCAATGAGGAAGAGCTCCATCGCTCCACATCATTACCAGCATTTAGTTTTGTCAGTGTGTTGGATTACAACCCTTCTGAGTGGCATACAGTGAAATTCCACTTTCTTTTTTATACAGGTGTTTGTGTTCCTGTGTGTGTGTGTGTGTGTGTGTGTGTGTATGCTCATGTGTGCATGTGTGTGAAGGCCAGAGGTTGATGTTAGTGTCTTCCTTGGTTCTTCTCCTGCAGAGGCCTGGAAACCTGGCAGACACAAGCTGGGATGCAGAAGGCCATAGGCTCAGATGGAGACACACCAGCAGCAGCCAAGAGACTCAGTGAGTTTATTATACACAGCCCGAAGGAGGTGGATGTTTAGCTAATCTCAGTAGAGAGTCTCCGTAGGATTCAGCCTTGGGGTAGCAGTCATCCTGAACCAGGAAGTCACTGTAGGCCTGTTTTTAGCTAAAGATCAGCCATTCATCAACATCTGTGCTCCAGGGGAGGATATTGCCATCCCCGTTAGTCGGAGGCACTGGTGTTCTTGATGTGGCCATGCTCAAGTCAACAAGACACCGTCATCCAGGATTTCATCCTCTCTCCATGCCCCTACCCAGCTTCTCTGAGACATGGTCCCTCTCTGAGCCTAGAGCTCCCTAACTGGGTTCCAATGGCTGGCCAGCCTGGGGACCCTCCTGCATCTGCCTCTTCAGTGCTGGGCTCACAGGTGCACAAGCCACACTTGGCTGTTACAGATGGGTGCAGGACCTCTCCCTGTGCAGGTCCTTGCGCATGCACAGAAGGCAATCTACTGATCAAGCCATCTCCCAGCCCCTCCCTTTTGCAATCCCCTAATGGTTCATGGTGCTGAACACTTCCTTCTGCTAGTTTTTCATGCAGGTATTTTCTTTGGAGGGGCATCTGTCTAGGTTTGTACATTTCTAAAACCAGCTTGCCTGTTTCTTCCTGTTAAGTATTGGCAGTCCTTTATTATCCTAGGGGAAGTGAACTGGCAGATGTGAGCCTTTGCAGCCCTTTCTTGGAGAATGTGACTCATTTCATTCTCTAGACTGTCATTTGCACGACAGGATCTTCAACCTAACGGTGTGGCTCTACCTTCTGGGTTGGATCTGAGAAGCCATCTCTGCACTGGAACCCCTCTAGACTTCCTGTGTCACTTCGAAGGAAGGTTGTGGCTTTGCTTTGTTTTGTGAGACAGGGTCTCTATGTAGCTACAGCTGACCTGACACTTGTGTGGACCAGGCTGGTCTGACAGCCTGGCTGGCAGACTCACATCTGCCAGGTCCTGCTTTTCCAGTGCTGGTATTAATGAGATGCTCCACCAGGCCCTGCTCTCTTGCAGCAGTTTTATAGCTTGTTGTATGGCTTCATCCACAAGTGTACAGCAACAGAATCTAGACTTCATCCATGCAGATGCCCTTCGTGGGCGATTTGCTGCAGATGCTCTCTGTGCCACAGTGGCTTCTTGCTCTCTTTGTCTGCCATCCGCAGCCCGTGTTTAGGGGTCTGTTTCAGAGATGTTCTGTTCTGGTGAGCATTTGTCTGTGATTTCCCCCACACCACACTGGCTATGTAAGTCTGGTGGCAGCAAGGTCAGTCCTCTGACTTTACCCTTCTCCTTCAGTCTCCAGATGGCTACTAGGGGTCTTTCTCCTCTCCATATGAGCCTTGATATCAGTCTAGATCTGCAAAAAAAAAAAAAAACCCTTAGTGGTATTTTCTTGCAACTGTGCTGGATGGACCAAGGTATGAAGATCCAACTGTACTTGCACCCACTAAGAAGTGTGCAGTTTTCCCTTCAGTATCCTGCTAAGTTTTCCCCATATAGATTTTGTGCATATATTGTCAAACAGATGGTCCATCCATTTCTTTTCTGGCCAAATGCCACCAGCTCTGTATTTAGAGGCATTTCTCACCTATCCTCAGAAAAGAGGTGGCATTGGGACTTTCAGAAGGAATGGGTTCTTCTAGTAGGGAGCCTGAGGCCCAGAGCTGCAAAGGTCATGGGTAGTGATTGGTGTGTGGAGAGTGGGGTGATTCTTAAATGTGGCATTTCTGCAAGCTGGGCTAGAGTATGGTAGTGGGCATGGTGCTGCCTGCAGCTGGTGGTCTCCAGACATCAGCCCTCAGCTGGTCCCAGTGAGGGCACTCAGATCCCACTGATGTTTCTGGGATCATCTTAGAGCTGCAAGGATGAGAGAGCTGTGCCTATGATGTTGTTGAAATCCAAGTGGAACTTCCTCTTTAGAAACAGTCACTCTCATGGCTATCCATGGAGGGTAGCTCTGGGCAGGGCAGCTGGAGGGGTCTTGACCTAGGAAGGGATCTGGTCTGTTTCTCTCCTGCAGGGGCTCCTGTGTGGTCTTATGCTGTCACTTGCTCTCTCCAGCCTTGGTGGGAGCAGGGCAGGAAAATCACCTTCCATTTGAGGACTAAGGGGCTATCAGGAGGAGACTGGGGGGGAGGGGCTTTGTCTTGGAGAAAAATGGAGGTCAGGCCTCTCTGCAAAGAGGGTGGAGAGAGGTGCTGGTGCAAGAGACTCTTTTGTCCTGAGTCGCAGCTGTATAGAGCCTTCTGGAAATTCTGATTTAGTAGGTCTGAGTGCAGTCTCAGCACCAGCACATATAGAAGCCACTAGTGAGTCTAATACGCAACCCATGAAAGTCCCAAGCACAGGGTGGGGGTGGGGGGCAGAGTCCAGAGTGCCTTGGAGCAGTAGCTAAGTGATGAGCCCACCTTCTATGTGTGTGAGGCTGGATGACAGTGGTCTCCTGTCAGCCTCCTGGAGGTGTTTACACAGACGGAGGTAAGGCTCATAGGGAGGTGCCAGACAGGGGCTCCTGGTTGAGGCAGCAACTGGCTTGGAAGCAGGTCCAGCCTGCATAGGCTCTGCCTTGGGCAAGGATCCCTGGCTCTGCTCCAAGGAAGGCCTGTCTGTGGCTTGCACTGTTTTCATCCCTCCTGACTTGTGAGTGAGACCCGGAGCAGCTCTCAAAGCCTGTGTGTGAGAGAGATATCTCTTTGGGGGCCTGAAACCCCTCCTTGGAGTGATCCCCCAACACAGTCTTGCAGGCTTATAGACAGGATTTGGGGAAACTTTGTGTCAGGTATATGGAACATTGTCTCTGTATCTCCTGGAGGCAGAATACCATCAAGAGGAGAGGCCAGGCCTCCATCAGAGGGAGTTTCGCCCTGAGCCCACAGACTTTCTCGACTTCGGATTTACAAATTGAAAATCATTAATAATTCTAACCAGGCGGTGATAAATCTGAGATCTCTCTCGATGAACCCAGACAGCGTTTCATAAATCAAAAAGATTACTTAGGAATTTTTTAAAATCTGACGTCAAAATGTCACGGTTACTAATGGTTTCGGTAGATCTCGAGCGGTGATATATCATTTATCTATGCTACATCTCAGAAGTGACACGGGGGCAGAAACAGGATGTCTTTTAATATCTCAAATACAGCTCAGCCCGTAATATAGGTGTTAACAACTTGGTATGGTTTCTTCCGGAGCTGGAGGTCTGATTGAATGCCAGTCCCCGGGCCTGGGAAGGTCTGAGGCCTGGGGGTAGTCTTCCGAAGAGGCAGAAAAGAGGACCATGAGCCTTAGCCTGGAAAGGAACAGACTTGAAAGGGCTCAAATCCAGCTCCTGCCCACAGGAGCCAGACCCTAAGGCATCACCGACTCCCACAATTCCCTGGGAGTAATCTGTTAGCATCGCTAATTGCTAATCGTAGATCTTATTAAGAACTCACTGTGCCTCATTCTCCCGACTTAACCCCAGAGGGATATTTATTCGGGCTCCTCAGAGCCACCCTGGGGTTCACTGTTCTCCCCGGGCCTTCTATAATCTGGACCTGAAATATGGGGCACCCCTCTGCAAAGGCCCATGGGTTGTAAGCTTGCTTGGTTAATCAGGCTGTGGAACCTTGGGAACTAGTAGAACATTTAAAGAGCGGGTTATAGTGGGAAGAAGGGATGTCACTGGTGTGTGTCCTCACGGAGGATGCAAGAACACCAGCTGTCATCATGAGGTCAGGTGACCACAGACTTAGATGCTAAACCCTGAGTCAGAATAAACCTTTCCTTAGAGACAACGATTTTGTCACAGTGTGGAAAAGCTGGCTGATACCAGCCCAGAATTCTTAGGGCTCAGCCCCTCCTGCCTCCATCTGAGAAGGTCCTCACAGTTCTAGAGATAGCTGCTTGGGCATACTCCTGCCTTAGGCCCTTTGCAGTCATACAGCCCCTTGTGGAAGTCTCTGCTCCAAGGCAGGTGCTTAATAAAGGAACAGTTGAAAGCCTGTTTCTCTGAGGGGTCCATGATTGGTTTAAACCCTTCAGGTGTGGAGAGCATGCAGGGCCTTCCTCAGACTCAGAGCTCCCCAGAGTCACCCTCTGGGCAGCCAGGCCTGGGCAGAACCATCCGCAAACGTGCAGGATTCCCTTCTGAGTGCCATGGCTGTGTGAGGCTCAGGGTGAGCCTTTCCCTAGGATCCCTCCCTGTGGCCACTCTAGCCAAAGGCATCCCAGAGGTCAGAGGTGATCTCACCTGCCTGGGGCGGCCCTGCTGGGATTCTGAGCAAGGTTGGTAAAAAAGGCCCCAGTGGCCCTGGAACAGAACCAAAGGTCTTTCCTCCTCTGGTGGCCTTGCTTCTCTCCAGTTTCTGCCATCTTGTGCTGAGGGACCTTGTCTGAGGATCTTCCTCTCTATTTTCCCTCTTCCCACCAGGGAACTCATAGCGAGGAGTCTGCTTCTGGACACTGGGGGGATGAGGTGAGGGGGTGACAGTGGTCCTAACTGTACAAGAGATAGACTTATGTGAGTCCCAGAGAGGGACAGTGATTCATCCAAGGATGCCCAGCACTGCTTAGGAAACACTGTCAGAGGCCCCAGGTTTTATGCCTCTCTTCAGATGTCTGACTGAAGATAAAACAGGCTTTGGACCTTCGCATGTGGGCCTGGTGATTCCCCCACTGGCAGCTGCAGACTGAGGTGGGTCAATGCTTTGAGCAGCTGTGTGGTCTAGAATGGCCTGGGTTGGGCATGCAGGGCCTCTGGAACATGGAAACAGGTACAAGAGGAGGTGTGGGGGAGCCTGGGCTAACACAGGCCCCAAATTGCTGCTTTCTCTACATCCACCCCCCTCCCCTGACTCCAGGTTCACCAGTCCTGGAAGCTGGCATGGTAACTGAATTGGGGCAGCTCTTCCAGGTGCTGGGAGCTCTCCAGGGCAAAGCTGGTGCCTTACAGGGTGACAGAGCCCTGAACATACCTGCCACCCTCCCAGCCACTCCCCCGGCCCTGTATTTTACTCATTTGCTTTGGGTCAGCCTCACCATCTGTTCTTACAGCTTTCTGGCCCTGCTGCGTATAGTAGGTGCTTAGTTTGTGGTGCACCTAAGCCAGAAGCAGCCGCAAGGAGTCCTGGGCACTTCTCACTATCTGCCACCCCTACTCCACCCAGATGAGGTAGGTGATTTTAGTGTTGAGATAGATTTGGACTTCACTTCTGCATCTGTTTCTTCCGAAGCAGCCTGTCTAAGCCTCAGTTTCTTTGTACAGGAAACTGGGTGAGGGTCACTGCACCAGTGTGCACTGAGCATGCTCTGTGAGCTGGGCCACGCCCTTCTGGGATGACTATGAATGCTGGGCAGAAGTGCCAGAAAGGCAGGAGAAGGATGAGAGGCCCCCCCTCCCCAGGCCGTGGTGATCAGCAGGAGTAAGGCTAAATAAAGGGAGCTTTAGCAGCAAATGTGCCAGCTCACTGTCCCAGCAAGCTAGCTTTGGCCTGGGGCCATAGGTCTCCCACAGAAGCCAAGGTTACCTGAAGTGGACAAAAGGTGCTTCCCAGGCCTGGTCTGGGCTCCCACACTCTCCCATGCCACTGCTTCTTTCTTTGGGAACTTCACCCTGACTCTGGCCTGGGCAACAGATTG
Source organism: Apodemus sylvaticus (assembly GCF_947179515.1). Classification (NCBI taxonomy): domain Eukaryota; kingdom Metazoa; phylum Chordata; class Mammalia; order Rodentia; family Muridae; genus Apodemus; species Apodemus sylvaticus. The sequence goes on along the minus strand of NC_067476.1, from coordinate 13,160,280 downwards.
GCCTGTGGGCCTTCCAAGCTCCTCCTCCTCCTCTTCCTTCTTCCCCTTCTTTTCCTTCCCCTCTCCCTCCCCCTCATTCCCCTTCCTCTCTCCATCCTCCCCACTCTGGTTTTGGCTTTAGTTTCTCTTTTTGTTTTGTTTTGAGTCAGGGCTCATGTAGCCTAGGCTGCTCTAGAACTTAATATGTAGCCAAGGATAACTTTGAACCCCTGAGCCTCTTGTCTCCAACTCTCACATTCTGGGACTCCAGGTGCGGCCACCATACCTGGCCTGCCTTCAGTGCTCTTTCACAGTAGCTTCTGTCCCTCAGAGAGCGGCTCCTTCTGAGGGAGAGGAGTGGGGAAGGGCAGGATTCCCCCAGTCGAGGAGCCATGTGGTGAAACAGGGTAGCAGAAAATCTCAGAGCAGAGCCACAGCACAGCTCTTCCTTCCCCCAGCTGGCTGCCCCTGGCAAGGTATTCGCTCTCCAAGCCTCAGTTTCCCCTTTTGAAAGAAGGGGAGTCAGCATGAGCAGGTTAGTAAGAGCCAACATAATCAGTGACGCCTGACTCAGTTATGCAGGCCAGGTCCCCATCCCCAGAGCATCTCCCAAGGGCTCTTTGAGCATGTGTTCTAGCAGTTTCTCTTTACAGGGTGCTTCCTTTAGACTGTGTGATGAACCCTTCTCTTGGGACTCCCTAACTGTTTCACAGATGAGGAAACCACTGCCCTGGAAAGAAAGAAGCTTGTTGGGGTCGTCACAACACAGGGAGACACCAGCCTCCAGGGATCTGAGAAGTCTCTTGGCCCTACACTCTCCAGCCCCTGTCATGCCGGCTAGGCCCTGCCTGGAGACGTTAACCCTCCCTGAGGTGACATCTATATAAATATTGTTAATGATCTGCACATAATGTTAAGTCAGGTTTTACTGGGCAGCCTTGTCCAGACTGTGGATTTATAGCGATAGGACTTGAGGTAAATGCTTACTGGACCACGTGAGTTCTGGCCTGGTCTCTCCTGGCTGCCGGCTCCTTAGGGCTGCCCAACGGCCCCCATTTACCTGTCAGGAGCATGCCAGGATAAATCTCATGGAGTGAAATATTTATTAATTTTACTAACTAGCGTTGATCTCATAAATTATGGCGACTTTCTCATGAATGATTATTAACATCTAAGACATTGTGTTAATGGTTTATTGACCAAATGTGGGATAATTAGGCCTGGGACCATGGCCTGGCCGATCTGGACCAGGCCAATTTGGCCAGGATTATGTCAATGACCTAGTTCACATAGCTGTCAGGGTCGTGGGGAAAGTCTATCGCCAAGACCTGGACAAAGCCACTGCTCCAAGCCCTTCTCCATGGGAGCATCCCCAGGGGTCTCCAGGTATGCACGCAGTCAGGGAAAGGGTCCCAAGAGTTGCCTTGAACCCAGTCTTCCCGGGCTCCAGTGTTATAAGAGGCAACAGCTCTAAAGAGGTGTCAGCAAACGTGCTCTGCCCAGGTATGTTCTGCAGGAGTGGTGAGGGAAGCGCTGGCTGTGGGATGGGGCAGAGATCCCATGACCCAGGTCTGAGCACATGTGCTCTCTGGCACAAACACACCTATGCATACCTTGTGGCCTGCATGCTAGTCTGCCCTTGTTCTCAAGGAGAGACCTTGTTTAAAATGGTGGACAGGAGCCTTTTTGAGCCCACCCGTGCCTCAAGGACAGTGGTGTTGCTGGGGACCTCCCTGCCTGAAATGTTCTGAAAACCAACACAGTACAGTTAGTATCCAGAAGTGGGTACACACGCCACAGGGGCCTGACTGGACAGGTCATGCGGGACCTTGGCTTCTCTTTTTTGGTCAGGGACTTGTGGACTCCAGCCACAAAACTACACACTTCCCCACCTGTGCCGACCATCACAGGGGTCTCTGCAGAGCACTGTTAATTGTTTAGATCTCCATTCCCCCCAGTGAGAAATTTTTTTTAAGTGGGATGTCTTCATTAAAAAAAAGTTATCACGTGTTTATTTATTTTGTATGTGTTTGTGTGTCTGTGTGTGGGGAAGCATGACGCCATGCCCTATGTGTGGAGGTCAAAGGACAACTTGCAAGAGCAGGTTCTCTCCTTCCACTGCGTGGGTCCTGGGGATGGAAGTGACCTCGTCAGGAATGATGACAGTTTTCATTTTTTACTGGGGACACTAAGGCCTAGGGGCTGTGCAAAAGGCAGAGCAGCAAAAGCCACACCTGCCCGCCACTTCTCAGCACAGCTGTGGTAAGGGGAGGCCCTCGGGCCTGCAGAACAGGGGGAGGCCTGAGTGGAGCACTGAGACCACCCTAGGCCTCTGCATAGGGAGGAGCTTCCTCAGACTTCAGACATTGTTCTAGCTCTCCTCCTCCTGAGAGACCGACCCCTGCTGTGGGGATAGACTCTGTCCTGACACTTAGCACCGTTTTGAGTCATTTTTATTTCTTCTTCTCCCACTGTTCTGTAGTCTCTCAAGGACAGGGACCTCAAGGGTCTTCTTAAGGATCTGGCCCAGAGCCTACTGAACAAATGAATTGAAGAGTTGAGCTGAATGGACAGATAAAGGAGTGAATGAAAGAAGGAACAAATCAAAGAGCGAAAGGGTGAATAAGTGACCAAATGAATGCATGAATTAATGACTGAAGAATGAGTGAGTGAAAGAAGGAACAAATGAATGAGTGACCAAATGAATGCATGAATTAATGACTGAAGAACGAATGAATGAGTGAGTGAGTGAACGAATGTGTGAACACATACACATATTGTCCCCCGGGTCCAGCACCTTCATGGCTGTGATGGGTAATCATAATTGCCAGCTTGGTGGGATTTAGATTCTCCCTGGAAACAAACCCTGCTTGTCTGTGAGAGATTCCCTAGACTGAGTTAAGCGAGGCAGGAAAACCCATTCTAAGTGTGGGTGGCACCAATTCCTAGGCTGGGATCCCAAACTCATTCAAAAAGACAGACAGAGGGGATGGCAGGGACCACCTCTCTGCTTCCTGACCGCATGCACTGTCCCCAGCCACCCCTCTCCCTGTTGCCAAGCCTTCTCCATCAGTGATTGATGGTACCCTCAACCTGGGGGCCAGAATAAAGACTTCCTCCCTTAAGCTGCTTCTGTGACTAAGGTAGTGGCTGTGGCTGCCTGTCCCATGGCAACAGCCTGCACTAACCGCCTAGAAGACACCAGGCGAAGCTTTGCTCTCCAAAGGCCTGTAGGCCTGCCTGGCCCACCCACCCTGCCTGGGCCTCCCCAGAGCATTCCCCTCCTCACAACTGTCCCTCCAGTTGCTGCTGCTCCTGGCTGACTTGCCCCTCCTCTGGATCCCTGGTTTCATGCTCCCCTGTGTGAGTTTTTCAATTTTCCTCATGATGTCTCTTCTAGTCCACAAGGCCAGGAGGCACAGGTTCTAAGGCTAGTCATCCTATGCTAAGGCTAGACCCTCGAGGAATGCTTTCACCAGCCCTTATGTGTGGAGCGCCCTGTGCTGTTTCTAACACCCTCCCTGCCTCTGTGACAGCCAGTCACCTCCCCCATCCTGGTTTTATATATTTTCTCTGGAGTCCATGAACTGTTGTCTCTTTTTGTGCCATCCCTTATGAGCGAGGGGTATTAGGTGGCTTGGACAATGGCCAAAACAAGATCCATATGTTGCCTCTTTGGATCAGGCCCTCAAAGGTCATAGGAGATGGGATTTTTTTTCTGTTTGTGCTCTGCCTCCGCCCTCCCTCCTGGGCTTTCCCCTCCCTCCACCTCCCCCATCTGCATCTCCCACCCATCTGCATCTCTTCAGATACCTTGAGGTGGCTCTGGGCTTCCGTCTGCCTCTGCCACTTAGCCTGGTGGCCTTTGGCAAGGTCCCACACCGCCTGAGTCTCAGTCTTTTCTGTAAAATGGGAACTTTCCCAAACAACTCCGGACAGGAGCCAGCACAGAGGAAGTGTTTCATGAGTCCCGAGTCAGCTAGAAGGGGTGGGGGTGATATCCAGGCCGGGCTGCGGAATGTGCCTCCTGGTTAGTCTCCTCAGGAGGACTTGCCTACTTGGGGCTTGAGGTGTGGGGCTCCCACCTTTCCGTGGTAGGCTTGGTAGTGCTGCTCTGTGATGGCAGAGTGGGACCTTGTGATAGGACAGTCCTGCATGTGGCCACGTGGCAGGTGCTAGTCTTTAGAATATTCCGGGTTGGTAGGTAAGTGCAGTCACTCTCCTGACAGACCCCTGGATATTTGGCTTCTATAGAATTCTTTAGGGTTTGGAGTTCTTTTAATTTTTTAAAAATCCCTAAACTTCCTCCATCAGAAGCCGCTCTTCAGGTCTGTGCTAGAACAAAAGTGTCATCTTCAGGAATCTGCTGGGGACAGCTGCCAGGTATGGCACCCAGAGCCGTTTTGGGGACCACTGGATGCCTCTGCCCTCTGAGGGCCCCTCCAGTTCCAGTTGAAAAGGAAGCTCTCCACTCCCCGCCGGAGACCCGAATGAGAATTTTAATGAGGGTTTATTTTTAATAAAGGTTAATAAAGTTTAATTAAATTAAATTAATAAAGTCTAATATTTGCCAAGCCGTGCGTCAGGCCCGGGTGTGCTGGGGATTAAGTTATGTGTTTGTGCTCCAGGCTGGGAGGATGGTGGTGGAGGAGCGATGCTGGGGTGGGCTGTGGAGACCGGCTGTGTGCCGGAGCTGAGCTTTGACCCTGTGGCTATCTCACTGACGGGGAGGGTGCAGGAGAGTTGGCTAGCCCTGACCCAGCTCCTAAGACCCACAGGTACTGCGTGCACTGAGCCCGCCTGAGCCTCACACGGATTGTTCTTCCAGTTTCGCCTTTCTTCTGCAGCCCCAGGGGTAACCTGTGCTTGCTTTACAGAGGAGGGAACTGAGGCACCCTGTGGCCTCCAACGAGTCCCCAGGGATGGATCCCTGAGCACGCTGGCTCTCCCTCCTCACCCTTCCTAGTCTGTTGTGGGAATAGAGATGGTAGAGGCCTCTGTCTTTTGGTGCTTAGCACAGCACAGGGAGTGGAACTGCTGCTATCTTCCTACTTTTGAGACAAAGAAACTGCTTCAGAGAGATGGACTCACTGGGTCAAAGGCCAGAGGCAAGCGAGGAGGGCCTGAGACTGAGGGAGGTATCACTGTGGCCTCTCCCAGCTGGTGGGGTGATCCTGGTGTGTCCTGCACTAGCTTAGGGGCTCTGCTGTGCCATCACGGCACTCCCTGAGGCCACGCCTTTCCCACAGTGTCTTCATCTTAGAAGTGGGCATGGGAACTTTGGGGGCTGTAAAGGATACCGCCAGATGTCGTGTGTGCTGGTAAGAACTGAGCAGCCTAGCTCCAAACGCCAGCCACTCCAGTGTCTTCCAAGGCAGAAATGAGACTTGTGATGGCTGAATGGTTGTACAGAAAGGAGCTAAGGAGAGAATAGGAGCCTTCCAGGGTGACATGGGTTCTATGCAAGCTCTGCCTGGTGGAGAAGGGCTGGGAGGGGATGGGTAGGGGAGGATGGGCTGGAGGAGGGGTTCTCAGGACCACAGAATGAAGGGCAGGGCAGTGCTGGGGGGAAAATAGCCAAGATGCTGCTAAGCTGAGAGGACTGGGTCTGGAGTGGGTCTGGAGTGGGAGCCCGGAAGCCATGCATAAGAGATTGGCATGGACTCCACACGCCACGCAGGACGCCGAGCAAACTCGGGAGCCAAAGATGCGCCGGGAAGGGCAGCTGTCTCTGACAGGCGTTGGTCCCCAGATCTTGGAACAAATGCCTCATGTTAGGACATAGGCCTGCAACCTGGGGCCTGCACGTGTGGCCCAAATTGGCTGTGCAGATTGCCATGGCTTTCTCCAGGGACCCACACAACAGCTCTCAACAGGAAGGGATTTGATTGGCCTCACTTTATAGATAAAGTGACTTATCGCAACTTATCGCAAACGGAAGTCAGAGTGCTACAGCAGTGCCTCTAGAGTGAGGCTTCGGCTCTGTGAACTTCTGCACCACAAACTCTTCACAACTGGGGAATGTAACATGACCCGCAGTACTTAGGAGCTTAGGGAGGGATGTGACTCTCTCGTCTGTCACCAACAAGCCAACAAGAGGTTTATTTTAAAAATAATTCCTTGGTATAAATGTAATTTTATCCGTATTAAAGATTTATTAAACATAAATTTGGGCTGTAACAAGATGCACGTGCTTGTTTACATTTGCCACGAAGAATTAAATGTTGGCTGGATATCTGATACTGCAGGAAAAGCAGTCCGTTCAATGTTTTTCAAAGTTGATCAATATTTTGATTTGATCATCGTCAGTGCTGAGAACATAACTTTGCATAAGCACATAGCGCAAAGAGTCAGAAGCATGTTTAGGGCTATTTCAGTAATTGTGGGAAATCCTGCCCTGCTCCTGAGCCAAAAATCAATAAACAGTTTTGTAAATAGGAAAGTTAAAGAGTGTTTAAAAATCAGACATCCTAACACAAAGATGGTAACTGACACACGCTGAGGGATGAAGCTAGAAGTATAAAGAGTCATTCTTTTCCTTAATTAAACAATTCCACCTCTGTGAGAAAACTTTATACAGAAAAAGCACTGCAGGTCATACCGCACAAGCGTCTCTATGGTCAGCGAGCTGGCTCAGAATGTAAAGATGATGACCACCAAGCCAGCCGCCAACTTGGATGTGATCTCCAGGCCCCAGATGGTAGAAGGAGAACATGGGCTTCTTCAGGTGGTCCTCTGATCTCCACATGCACACCCTGACCCTCTCCTACCCACCCACCAAATACAAGTAAATAAATGTTATGAAAACACACATACAACAGTCTTGAGTCCAAGTCAGGGTACCCTACTTAGAGAGTGATGATGCCTTTGTGTTTTGAACTATGACTGTGCATCGGTGAGTTCAGAACGAGGCTGCAGTGCAGTCTTGGGAAACAACACAGGCGAGTGCTGCTAGAGATTCTTCCTACACGTTTGACCTCTGTCTATTCAGACACCTCTCATACCCCCATCTTCCCAGCCAGTTCCCTGAGTCCTGTGGAATTCAGCAGCCAGATTTTGGAAGCTGGCTTCGTACTGGGAGGGAATGAGCAGTCTGGAGGTGCCTGCCGGGGCTCCTCAGCTGGCTGCTGTCCCCTTGGGTGAAAGGCTCAGGCAGCAGGGCCAGCTGGCGCCCAGTGCCCAGGGCAGACGTCCCTTGAGGGTCTCTGGCGCCGGCTCGATGGGCAGCCCCTCCCTGAGCCTGCATGAAAGATGGCAAAGCGTTATTAACAAAGGCATTGATTTTCCTATCTCTGCTTTATGTATTTTATTAGCCAAACACTCTACCGTGTAACCACTCAGCGCCACGCCGGCTGGCGATGAATCTGAAATGCCGGGGCACGTAAAAGGGAATTGACCGCATTGCTTATGCGCCAACGACGAGAATAACAGCAAAAGTGTAATAAAATGAATAGCACCCAGCAATGGCCATAAAAGAAATATGACCCAGGGGACGGCGGGATTTCCTGGGCTGCAAAATAGCTGTGTGAGGGGTCGAGGCCCTGGCAGTATCGTGTCTGTGGCTCTGCCCATTGCCAAGGCCTCTCTCTGCCAGCCACTGGCTTTCTCCCCAGTCACAGTAGCTGAGTTGGACACTGTCTGCCAAGACCTTTCTCATGTGAAGTGTGGGAGACCCAAATCTTAGACTAGAGAGCTGGAATTGAGCTCAAGAGCCCAAGTTGTGCAACTTTTGAGGCTTGCTGATTTTTTTTTTTGAACCTATCTCTGCCTAGAGACTGGGACAGAGCAGGCCTAGGCCTAGACACAAAGCTGTGATCACCAGGGACAAATAGCAGCATCTCAATTCACTAGGATTAGAGAAGACAGACTTCACATGACTGACCATTGCTTCTGATGCAGGGGCATGGCTGAGATGACCTCCTCTGTGGAACTGCAGGCCTAAGGATGGTCAGCAGGACCCTCTATCCTTTGGGTCCCATGCTGGCTCCCTTAAATCGTAGCTAATGACTGTGCTAAATGTTTAGCAAGGCCTCTGGGGGAAAAAGAAAAAGATGAGGAAGAATCTGTATATAGATTTGTCTGTCTCTGGGGGCTCTAAATTGTGTGACAACTGGTGGCGACTGAGGCAGTGTCGCTGCTGGCGACCTCTCGGGGTAGATACACTGGTCCATTCATTGATTACTCCAAGAGATTGCAGCAGGGTAGATGTCCCTTTCCTCTGCCTTCTTCCAGAAGCCTGAGGGCAAACGCCCACCTGCAGAGCAGGGCCTTGGCGGGGAGCTGTGTCAGAGGAAATGCCCAAAAAACTGAATAACAGGTTCAGAGAGAAGGCCCCCCAGGCCACACAGGAAGGTTGTCTTCTCCCTTCCTCAAGTGGCTCTCAGTCAGCAGTAGGCCTCAGAGAACAAAAAACAAAAGTCATGGGCTTCTCCCAAAGAGTCAGCCATCAGCAAGAGGCTCCTTTCTCCAGGGGAGGCCACACCTTGGACTGACCCACACTCAGACCCTTCCTCTCAGTGAGCCCACCATGCTTGGCCTCCACAGTACCTCTGACATCATTGGGCCAATGACAGACAGAGAGGCTTGGGGCTTGACCTTCAGGGATTCCTGGGCTGGCTGGGAAGGAGCAGGTTGGCATTACAGCCAAACGCACGATAGTGGCTTTACTGATTAGAGGTGTGTATGCAGGTGACCAGACCTCTAGGGCTGGGCAGACCAGCCCAAGAGGCTTCCTGAAGGAAGAGGCAGAAATTTCAAATGTGACTTGACAGGTCTCATAGGCAAGTGAGGCAGTAAGAACAGAACAGTTTGGATGTAAGGAACCGCACTGTAAGCCTGGTAAATGTGTGGAACAGGAGGGGTCACCAAGGCCACTCTGCACAGGCCACAGGACCACAGGCCACATCCTGAGGCTTGGCCTTCCTCCGAACTCCAGGCTCACCCAGGCAAGGTTCAGTGGCTTCTCTTGCGGTCCTGGGAATGGAACCTTGGGCCAGCTGTGTACATGTGGGGGGAGAGCTTGGCCACTGAGCCACACCCTGGCCCTTCTTTTCTCTTTATTTTATGATTTTATTTTCCCCTCTTGAAGGTGGCTTGTGTTCCCTGCTGCCCCTGGTGCCGAGGGGCACATAGCCACTCTAGCGCTCTCGGCTGTGGGGGAAACAGCTCACTTATTTCCCCCTAACTGCTGCGGGATCACCTGATTGTTTACATTTCTCTTGCTTACGTAATTGTGTTTGGCCTTAGCATGTAAATTGGGCCATAATTACTGTATAATTCATAGTTTTTATATCTTATAACAAGTTAGTGTCTAAATCACACACCCCCATGTAAATACTTTAAAATTATTCAGTAATTACTTATTTACATTATAATTAAAAATAAGTAATTAGCATACATTTACAAAGGATTTACATACTTATTTCTGAGTATCAGTTCTTGGCAGCACCAGGGGAATCTTTGGTTGATCATAAAACGGAAATGGGAAGGGTTGGCTTCTCCAGGTGGGGAGTGGGGCATAGTTATGAGGTCACCCAATTTCTCCACTGATGGGATAAGAAGAGGTTCCTGGGCAGGGAACCCAGAGCTGATCCACAGACCTTGTGTTGGGCTTTTGGGGAAAGGAATTAAACCCCCTCTCTCTGGGAATTGAAACAGCTGTCACTTACAGCATGAGGCAGTGGGGGTAGATGTGTAGAAGTACTTCCTGTGTATGTAGAAGGAAGTCCCTGACAATGGGTTCTCCTATTCCTTGGAGTTCTGGGTCCTGATCCCGTTCTAAACTAGTGATGCCAGCTGTTGCTTCCAGATGTTGCTGCCAGGCTGTTTGGAGGGTCTTTGTCCATCTGCATAGAGGGTATACCTAACGACTGTCCATTAAACTCCAGTTTGGCAGGTGGAAGCCACAGGCTCCAGTAGGGGGTAGTGCTTGGGAAGATGAAGCAGAAGGGTTATGAGTTCTAGACCAACACAGGCCAGAGTGAGACTGTCTCACCCAACTCCCCAACTCTCTGTGCATCTTCCAAACAATGAAAGACAGCACTATGCCCAGAATAGCAGGGCCACGAACCCTGAGTGGTGACAGGTCCTACATGTTCCTCAGTGCCCAGACCCAGGTATCCAACCCACGAGGACACTGTCTCAAATGATGGCCTTTGGGGTAAGGTGCTATTGTGTGACTTTTTCCAGGGAGACATGAGCAGACATCCACTTACTTCAGTCAGAACAATGACAGACCAGAAGAATGTCTCCACCCAGACTAGATTAGCAAGCCAGTGAGTTCACTGGGACTCACTGGGTTTACAGGAACATAGGTGACTCAAAGGTCAGTCAAACCACTGAAAAGTGTGTCCCAGCCTGAGTGGTGACTCGCCGAAGCTGTACCCACAGAGCTCTGTGGACAATCACAGGCATTTCTGCCCACCCATGAGTCTCTCCAGCAACTGCTATTACCTGTATCTCCTTTGGTAGGGGCCGATTGGCTCTTGTCAGTTCCCAGAGCTTCTGAGCCTTGTGATTTTCTTTATTTCCAAGTCCTTGGAGTTTTCCTCCATCTAAAAGGGAATGTTTCCATTTGCAGTGAATTGCTACACACTGTATCAGAAAGACGGCCTGCTCTTCCGCCATCTTCCCTGTCCATCACAGCAGCTAAGACCGAGGATGGCCTGATGCAATTGGTTAGGTACAGCAGGGGACAGGGCTGTGACAGGAGGAAAGAACTTCCTCTGAGTCCTGGGGTTGCTGTGGACCACACAGGCCTGGCCTGCCTTCTGAGCCACTAGGCAGCATAGTACCCAGAGGCGAGCATTGTGTGCAGGGCCCTTATGTATGGATGCACACACACACACACACACACACACACACAAACCGCCCCAGCACTATAACAAGCTCTCCCAGAAATGGGCTGTGATAGAACTGACAATCTCTATTTCTTTCAAGTCTTATGGGCTACAATAATCTTTATCTTTTTCCATTAGGATTAATTTTGAGGAAAAAAATTAAGACAAGTCTCTCTACTTAAACCAGGCTGGCCTAGAACTCTCAATCTTTCTGTTTCAGCTTCCTGAGTGCTGGCCATGTCTTTTGCCTTTTTAAGATGGGGAAGCCAGGGAGCTGCAGGGTTGTCCACTGGGCCCCTCCTACTGATGAGCTCACACTGTTCAAACAGGTTAACAGGGTGAGCATACTTCCATCTGCCCCTTCCAGTGGTACATTTGAGAAGGGACACGGTGACCTTGGAGTGGTCTTTGAACCCATGGCCACCACTAGGGAATTACCTCCTGAGGAAGGACAGCATGAGCTGTGGTGTCAGTGTCCTGGTGACTGGGAGAAACAGTGCTGCTTGGAAGAGGGGGCCCCAGGACCCTACCAGTCTGCTCTCTTCCCTTTGCAGCTTAGAGCCTAGACTGTTCTCTCTGTCTCTGTCTGTCTCTGTCTCTCTGTCTGTCTGTCTTTGTCTGTCTCTCTGTCTCTGTCTGTCTCTGTCTCTCTGTCTATGTTTGTCTCTATCTCTGTCTCTCTCTTCCTTTATTTCCCCTTAATTGAGAAAGCAGGGCTTACTTCTGAAACATGTGTGCACATACATGGCAGGTGAATAAAGCTGAGAGGGCTTCAGGAAGAGAGTGAGAGCAACTTTCAAGGGTCCCTTGAGGTAGCAGCCCCCACCCCATCCTCCTCTTCTGTCCTCTTGAATCATTTATCCACTTAAGACAAGGTTGGAGAGGGTGCAAGACTTTGAGGGGTGCAATGGACATTGCATTGGTGCATCTTCATGTCACTGAGAACCCCGTCTCCCAGCCGCCTTCCTCTGTAATAGGAGAGGAAAAACCGTAAGCAATGAAAGGTGCTAAGACATTGCATCCTTGGGGCAGCTAGAAGATGAGCCATTTCTAACCCACCCCGGCCTTAGGTGGGGAGAGGAAAGGAGGCTCGCCGCTGGGATTTTTTCTGGGGGACCTCCAGCAGGCTGGGGAACCTCTCCAGCAGGCTGGGGGACCTCTCCAGCAGGCTGGGGGACCTCCAGCAGGCTGGGTGACCCCCAGCAGGCTGCCTCTCCAGCAGTGTCTGCTGGATTCTCTGAACCTCTGATTAGATACATAGTTTCACTGTCTAGCCTCGGCTACCTGCTCTTTAGTTCTTTACTTTTGGCTTGCTACATTATTTAATAGTAAGACTTAATATCTACTCCTGCAAATCAGGAGCGTGACTGTGGCAGATCATTCTGCAAACTGGGCAGAGGCTGTAAGCCAAATGGGGCAATGTGGTAAGACTTTGTGGTAAGATTTAAAAGAAAGAAAAAATTGGGCCAGAGCCAGTTAGGCTATACCAAATAAGCTCCTCCCAGTCTCATTTCCTCTACCATGGTGCGAAGATTCTACCGCCTCACTCTTGGAGGGTGACAAGCCTCCAGTTCACCTAATCCTGCCATAGCTTAGTGTGTGAATGAGGGTGTCATGGTGCCATAAAAACCAACAAGCAAGCAAACAAGCAAACAAAGAAACAGCTGCCTCCTTGAGTTGCTGGGAGGGCTGAAGCAGACCGGCAGCATTTGGGGAGGGGCCCTGGAGCATCTTAATTTAAGCATGCATCGATCACTGCTAGTCTGAGTCTTTGCCATGTCCTGCACAGCTTAGTTCTGAAGGCATGATGGGAAGATGAGGGAATGAATAAAAGATGGACACAGGCAGAAAAGCTGCAATCAGATGGAATTTGCTCTGTCTGATGGAGCCCCACCAACCGAGAAACAACCAGGAACCTTAGTGTGTTTATTAAGTCCAGCAGGAAAAGGAGCAGCGTGGAGTCTCTGGGGCAGGAGTAGGAGGTCTCTGCAGAGGGCCATCTCCAGTAATAGTCACAGCTGAGGAGGAAGTCGCAAGTGACTAATGTTTGCACACACTGGTCAATCACTTGTAAACTCTTTTTTGCAACTTACTTGGACATAAGGAAGGCTTCACGGTGCCTCTGAGCCTGTGTTGGGAGAGATTTGCCACTCCCAGGGGTCTGAGGCTTTGGTCTTTGTTAATAGAACAATTTCACCCAGGGCTTCCTCTGCTGCCACAGGTCTCCTTTAAGAATATCTCAACCCATTGGCGATAGGTTGTTTTTTTTTTCTCTCTCTCAGTGGTCTAGGCCAGATCAGACCAGATTAAAAGTAGATAAAAATAGGTTTACTAGAAGGCAGCTCTCAGGTGGGTTCTCTGATCTCACAGGTAGAGGTCAGTGAACCAGGCTAAAGCAAGAGGGTTTTATAGAGTCTAGGTGAGGAGTGGTGACGTGCCAGCCAGGAGCTGGGACTGTGTCCATATGTGGTCAGACACTGAGCCCCTGGGCGGGCACTCATGGGTGGGCTGCTGGAAACTCAGACACACAAATGACGATGACGTTAGTCCGAAGTAACTCTGTGCTGGCAGGGTTGGGCAAAGGAGGGCACGCGTGTGCCAGGTGTCTGGTAGGTGTGTAATTGTGCTCCTGTGTGCACGTGTGTGTCAGGTGTCTGGTAGGTATGTAATTGTGCTCCTGTGTGCACGTGTGTGCCAGGATGTCCGGTAGGTGTGTAATTGTGCTCCTGTGTGCATGTGTGTGCCAGGATGTCTGGTAGGTGTGTAATTGTGCTCCTGTGTGCATGTATGTGCCAGGGTGTCTGGTAGGTGTGTGATTGTGCTCCGGTGTGCATGTGTGTGCCAGGGTGTCTGGTAGGGATATATGATTTCACAAATGTCTGAGTACATCTCTGTTTCTGAATCCAGAAAGTGCTGGAGAACAGACCTGATCGGAACCACAAGGCTTTGCTGAGTGATTTTCCCCGGTTCTCTGTGGACTGAGTTTCGAAAGAGCCGAGTCACATGTCTGAGGCGAGCTAGAAACTGTTGACACTGCTACACTGAAGCCCAACTCTCTGTTTGGGGTACTAACTAGTTACTTCTCTGATTGCTTAGCTGTGTATATGTATGTGGGTGCCTATAGAACTTAGAAAAGGCTCTTGGATACCCTAGAGCTAAAATGATGAGGGGTTATGAGTTACCCAGTGTGGGTGCTGGAAATTGACTCAGCTAAGTGTTCTTAGCTGCTGAGTCATCATCTCTCCAGCCCAGACCCTGACACTTTTGAGATGCACTTTGTCATTTATTTTTAAGGCGGTTTCTATTGTGAGCATGTGACTGGCACATCATACTGTCATTTCTGTGAATAAATCCAGATTTCTTTCCAACACACCCCACGCACACACCTCTGTGTCCTATGATTGTATTTATGGGAGGCAGGGGGATGTGGGGGTGGCAGTCTTTGTGAATACCATGTGCTACAGTTCTCAGTTTTAGGAAAAGCTCAGGGTTGGCACCATCATAAGGAGGGTCCTGCCCAGGCTGTAGGTGTGGGCTGCGCAGCTGATGCCCAGGAGCGGCTGAGGCCCTAGTGCCAGGGTTGACAACTGAGGGAGCCTGTCCTTTACCTCAGTTACAATTTCCATGCCCTCAGACAACTCTCTGGGGCTCTCTGGGCACTTCACCTAGCAAGGAGGTAGGCATCCCAGAAGCACAGACACGTGTGTAGGAAGGTAGCATTGCCGTGCCCACCTCTAGCTGTAAATGTGCATGCGTACCTTCACTCGCCCACGTGTACGAATAAGGAGTGCACACTGTCACGGGCAGGACAAATTACTTAGCCTTTCTGTGACTCGGTGGCACATCTACAAGTACAGTCGCGGGACTTTCTGAGCTCACTTGCATCTCCCGGCATCCCTTGCAGTTAGGCTGAAGCCACCAGGCCACCTCGGGCTATGTCTGGGAAGCAGAAGAGCATGGGAGACACTGTGTGCATCCCCAGTGAAATGCTTTCTATGCTCCACTTAGAGGGAGGCCAGCTCTGCTTGGGCAGAGGTGAGACCTAGGCCTCCACAGGTGGTGGCCTGACAGTAGGGCCTCTGAGTGCAGCAGCTAGCGCTGACCAACAGGCTACTGGAGCCTCCCTCTTCGTGGACTTTGTGCTGGGACCTGGGAGAGACCCAGTGGGTGTTTGTGAAGATGCTTAGAGAGGCCCTTAGCATTCTTACTTCGTGCTCTCCTCTCCTTTCCCTGTTTTCTCCCTTCCCTTCTTCCCTCCCCTCTCTTACCCTGCCTCCCCCACCTTCTCCATCCTTTTTTTTTTGTTTGTTTATGGTCTCAGGCCAGCTCCACCACTAGAAAACACCCAAGCCCCGGCTTCCCCTTTGTGCTTGGTTATTGTGAGACAGGGTCTCACTAAGTTGTCTGGCCTGACCTTAAACTCACTCTGTAGGCCCAGCAGCCCTTGAATGTGTGTGATCCTCCTGCCTCACAGCCTCCTGAGTCACTGGGATTATAGGTCTGTGCTAAGTGCCAGCTAGTGCTTTTTTTTTCTCTCTCTCTCTTTTAGAGACAGGGTTTCTCTGTGTAACCCTGGCTATCCTGGAACTCACTATGTAGGCCAGGCTGCCCTTTAACTCGAAAATCTGCCTGCCTCTGCCTCCCAAGTGCTGGAATTAAAGGCATGTACTACCACAGTTCAGAACAGTCTCCTGGGGAGCTGAATTTTCAGACCCTACTTAGTTAGAGTTGACCCTCTCATAGATGGGTGATATGCCACTCCTGCAAAGAACAGTATCTACTCTATCAAGCCTGTGTGAGGGATGGAAGGGGTGTGTGTGCTTACAATCCTTGGGTGTAGGTGGTAGTAGATGCAGGGTGGGCTGCCTGTCCTCCTGAGGACTCAGGGCAGGGGAGGGGTCCATGGCAGTTTGGGCGGGGACGCTCAGACAGACAAGTACTCAGTGACACAGGCACCCAAGCTATTGTCCGCATGCACATATCCACGTGGCAAACATCAGGAGTGCTTGGCTCTCTCTACCTTGGCCGTGTTTGAGGCCAGAGGCTTTCTGGAGTCTGCGGAGCTGGGCTGAGCCCAGGCTCTTGTGATCTCTCTCTAATTGCTGTTCTGAGGCTGCCCCAATGGCTCCCAGCTCACTCCCTGCCAAGCCCGCAGGGCCTGTGTGCGTTGGGACACCAGGCTGCAGAGCAGAGTGACCCGGGCTCTTCATCTGGGTTGTTTACAGCTTTACAGTAAGAATGCGTTCGCTGATGCCTTGTGAAATTAAGAAATCATTTAAGAGGCTAGAGAAATGACTCAGTAGTTAAGAACACTGACTGCTCTCCCACAAGTCTCAGCTCCCACATGGTGGCTCACAACTGTTTATGCCTCCGGTTCCAGGAGGATCAATGTCCTCTTGGCCTCTGCAGACACCAGACACACATATGATGCATAGACATACATGCAGGCAAAACATCCATGCACAGGCAAGAAAATTTTAAAATGCTTACAAAAAAGAAAAAAAGAATTCATCCAGCTGAGTCTTTAATCCCAGCTTAAGTCCCACTCAGAAGGCAGAGGCAGGTGGAACTCTGTGAGTTTGAGCCAGGATGGTCTACACAATGAATTCCAGTACAGCCAGGGTTATGTAGAAAGATTCTGTCTCAAAAAAAACAATAATAATTCATTTATGACTTTAAAGGGATAATAGTCAGCAGGCAGCCAGTCCTGTGTGTGTACCATGGTTTGGGAAGGCCTTTCTGCTGTGATCACTTTGCCAACTTAGTTCAATGCTTGATAGTCAACCCTGGACAGTTAGCAGGAACTCAGTAAGTCCTTACTGTGGGGGGGGGGGATGGATGAACGAACGGGCAGGTGGGCAGCCAAGTGAACACAACAAAGGTGAGCTGAACAGCACCAGTGTGGGCCGGGTGAGCAGCTTCCTGGTTTGAGCCATTGGAGCTCTGTGATGCTGTCTCTAATGATACTAAGCCACCTTACTTTGGCCTTATAGAATGGTTTCCGAGGACCGGGACCCTGTGTCTTCCTCATCTTTGGGAATTCATGCAGATACCTGCACTTGCTGTTTGCAATACATGCCTGGCTTTTCATCCTCAGAAGAGCTCATGTGTCTGTGCCCACAGGGTCTCCTATGAGAGAACTGTAGGGACTAGGGTGAGATAGGGAGAAAGCCAAAGGTGCATTTTCTGGCCTTGAGAGTGACAGTGAGTCTTCCCGCCTCCATCTGCACCATGGAGCCGGGAGACTCCACAGCCTTCTGTGCATAGCCACCAGGAGAGAGTGCATATTTCCTAGCAGAGCTTTCACTTCTGAGCACAGAGGTGAGACCTCCACCTTCTCTCTGGAGGGGACCAGCTAGGATCACTCACACAAGGCCTAAAATCAGTGGAGCAGCTGGGACTGAAGTCTTCCTGCTGCCATTTGCACCAGGGCGCAGGGAAACTCCAGTCTTCTTTGCATAACCCACCAGGAGAGAGAGATCTCCCAGCAGTGCTTTCACTTCTGAGCTCAGAGTAAGGACACAGGCTTACAGGCCCACAGGAGAACAAACTCCAGCCAGAGACAACAATACCAACTAGCACCAGAGATAACCAGATGGCGAAAGGCAAGCACAAGAACCCTAACAACAGATACCAAGACCACATGGCAACATCAGAACCCAGTTCTCCCACCACAGCAAGTCCCGGATACCCCAACAAACCAGAAAAACAAGAGTTGGATTTAAAATCGTATTTCATGATGCTGATAGAGGGCTTCAAGAAAGACTTAAATAACTTCCCTTAAAGAAATACAGGAGAACATCGGTCAACAGGTAAAGGCCCTTAAAGAGGAAACACAAAAATCCCTTAAAGAAATACATGAGATCATGGGTCAACAGGCAGAAGCCCTTAAAGAAGAGACACAAAAATCCCTTAAAGAATTACAGGAAAACACAAACAATCAAGTGAAGGAACTGAACAAAACCATCCAGGATCTAGAAGTGGAAGTAGAAACAATAAAGAAAGCACAAAATGAGACATCTCTGGAGATAGAAAACCTTGGAAAAAAATTCAGGAGTCATAGATGCAAGCATCAACAACAGAATATAAGAGATAGAAGAAAGAACCTCAGGTGCTGAAGATACCATAGAAAACATTGACTCAACAGTTAAAGAAAATGCAAAATGCATAAAGCTGGTAACCCAAAACATCCAGGAACTCCAAGACACAATGAGAAGACCAAACCTAAGGATTATAGACATAGAGAGTGACGGTGGCCATCACTGCTCCTTCTTCACCTGCTATGGACCTGGAGGAGACAGGGCCTGATGAGGAGACACAGGACATCACAAACTCAGGGATGCTCTGGTCCACCCAGCCCCTCCCCCACCACTGGACAGCACCTCCCCCACCCCCACCCAGTTTCCCCAGAGCCAGGGAGCCAGGAGGAGGATCACACACCCAGGCCCTATCTGATACCTATAAGCTTGCTCAAGCTTCTGTAAATCACACAAAAACTGACAAGTTTTCCTATTAAAAGATAATTGTAATCAGGGCGCCGGACGTGCAGCGTGGGGCTGATTGGAGATAGACGGACAGCGCGGAAAGATGGATCGTTTTAATTTGCACCAATTAAATTGAAGTTCATGGGTTCATCTTCTTCAATCTTCATGAATACTTTATTTTCTGGCTGCTACTGAGCTATTAAAAAGAATGATTGAGGCACGCGGCAGGCCGGGTCTATTTTATGAAATATCACCTTTAAAGAATTTGAGTACGCCATTTTCATAATGAGTTTTCTAGTACCTAATCCTCTCCTCTATTACTACATTTAAGAAGTGGATTGATCTGGGAAGTGCCGAGGGTGCAGGTAATGATACATTTTGCCAGGCGCGGGAGGTGTAATGGATCATGGTTTGGCCACGAGGATAATAGATGGGTACCCAGAGGAGGTGTGAGGGCCTGGGGTGGGGTAGTCCAACTTGGACGAGGCTGCGGTCAGGCCAGGTATGGTTAGGTGACCCTTGGGCTGGCAAGGAAGGCATAGAGTTTAGAGAAGGAATGGGAAGGCATGGGAAGTGGGAAGAGAGATGGGGAATGGCTCTGGGGTTTGGGAAGGTCTGCAGCTCAGCTGCTGGGAGAGACTGGTATAGCCTGGGCCACATCTCACCAGCATCTGATGGTTCAGAGAAGGATGGAGGGTGGGAACTCTTGGGGGTCCTTGAGTCAGTTTCCATGTAGAAGACAGGGCATGGCTTGACCATAGCAACTCCCTTTTGAATTTGTACCTTTCCCAGAGGCTTGTCTCCCAGCCCACAGTGGTCTTTGGGTTTAGAGACAAAGAGATATCAAACAGCAGGTGGGCAAGCACGGGCTGGAGGCTCCTGCCAATAAGGCATCCTGGACTCCTTCTTGTGGGATCATAGAGATGTGCAGAGGTGAGGCCTACCATGTTATCTAGGCCCGAGGCACTCAACCCAGAGTCGTGGGCCTGTCCCCTTGTCTCAGGCAACACCCAGAAGGACTGCTAGGCCCAGCCCTTGGAAGTTTCCACATGGGCGACATCCTGAGACTCCTGGTCTAGGTTCTGGGCAAAGCAGGGCTATATGGATGTGTGTGAGGGGTGTGAGCAGGGAGGCGACACGTGCCTTGCCCAGGCTGGGTATCTACTCTACCACTTGGATGGGCTTTCTCTTAGGCATCAACAGCAGCAGCCGTCATAATTAACCCTGCTAATTAATCAGGGCAGGACGGATTAATTGAGATCACAGGAGACCAGGAGAGCAGGTGCGGTTCCAGAGCTGACGGGATAACAAGCTCTCTCAACACCCAGGAGGCCTGGCCCTGCTCTCTGGGAGCCAGGAGAGCCAGGCTGGCTCAGTGAGGCACCGTGCCAAGCAGAGCCTGCAGGGACACCACCCCTATGAGGTGTCGAGTGGCCAGTTTCTACCACTGTTGGTGATCAGCGGCCCACCTAGTGACCCCACGGAGCCACAGAAAGAGCCTCAGGGCCTGACAGACAAGGTGAGCTTAGGCCCCGCTCCAGTACCAGGCTCCAGGGGTCTAGAAATTGTTACAGCCTTTGTTTGACCTCCATTCTCATCTACCATATCTAATCCCTGGAAATCTCTGTAGAGATCCTAAAGCTGCCCCACTGTCCCATCTGGACCAGGCCACTATTGTAAACGTCAGGACCTCCAGGAAGTCAGATGCAGTCTCCATGACACACTGTGCCAGTGTCACCCTGCTACTGGGAAGGATGGGAAGGAGTCTCCCCAAAATGTAATCCCTTTTCAGGGCCTTAGGCAATCCTGGGAAGCTGGGACAACGTCTTTATGGAGTGGAGGAAGGCATCTGCCCCACCCTGCCCCTACCTTTCTAGCTGGGGGTCCTGCCCAGCTGATGTCTTATCCTGATTGCCCTGAGCGGTCCTTCCTGTCCCCTCAGCGTTCAGTTGCCTCTGGCCAGTTGTCCCTGCTTCCCTGTTGTCCCAGCAGGAAGCTTCTTCTGTTCTTCAGAACCACCTCATGTTGTTTTCCAGGAAGTCCTTGTTCCCAGGCAGCCCAGTGACCGCCCTCTGAGACATCTGTCACCCGCGCTTCTCTCTCTCCGTTCCCTCTGCTCACCTGTCCTTCTGCTCCCCACTTCAGCTTAAATACCTAGAGCAAGCTTTATCTTTGTTGTTCTTTCTCCATTTGTTCTGGTTCCAGTAGCTTCTGTCATAGGGCTCTATGTCTTCCCGTGTTCACAGTCCTCCTATGACTCCATGACAGTGTCACTGACACACTTCTGTCTCTTCACGGTCCTTTGTGGGGTGAGTCTGGGAGTTGAAGTTGCCAGCCCTATTGACTCTCCTCTCCTTTTCAGGCATGCTAAGCTCTGGAGCAGGGCTTCACTCTGCTATCTGCCTGGCAGAGGCTGATGGCTGTCTTGCACACTCAGGAGTGTTTTCAGCATCCCTGCCTCTGTCCATGAGATGCTGCAACACCCACAGCTGTGACAGCCACTCTAGACTTCATGCAAGTCCCCTGGGGGTGCAAAGTCACTCCTAGCCTAAAACTTGCTTTAAATAGATGTGAGAAGGAAGAGGTAGGGAACGGACTCATTCTGGGCCACAGTCTGACCTGGACTCACTCTATAGCTCAGCTGGCTTCAAACTTGCAGAAATTTCCCTGCCTCAACCTACCACAGACTGATGTCCTGATGCTACTCTTTGACTATGGATACTGAGAGTCATAATGCCCAATGGTGTCTGTGTTCAGAAGGTCCAGTGTTTCATACAAGTGCACAAAAGTGCAGGCGCACACACGCACCGTGCGCTAGGAGACACAAGGAATTCACATAGAGGCTTTGGACTTGGCTCAGTTGGTAGAGGACTTGCCTAGCACATATGAAGTCCTGGCCTCAGTCCTGGCATCACATAAACTGGGCGTGGCAGAGCATATCTGCAAACTCAGTACTCAGGAGGTAGAAGTGGGAGGATCAGAACCTCACGGGTCAGCTTCAGCTACAAACTGAGTTCAGGCTAGCCTAGCCTACATGTGAGAGAGAGAGAGAGAGAGAGAGAGAGAGAGAGAGAGAGAGAGAGGAGAGAGAGAGAGAGAGAGAGAGAGAGAGAGAGAGAGAGAGAATATAGTGTCTCTGGCTGGGTAGCCCTGCCGAGTCAGCTACACACCACTGCAGCAGAGTGGTGCAAACACAGACCACGGTCCCTGTGAGCACCAGTGATCCACAGCCAGGACATGTGTCCTGAACAAGTCTCATACCTGGGGTCTCTCTGTGCATGGAGAATTCTTTTGTGGAAGGAGGGTTGGTAGGCACTTATGGGGTGTAAGGAAGAGGGCTCCAGGGGCTTCACTAAACTTAGGGGACTCCTAACTGTGGTCTCTGTTCAGACAATCAGAACTGCACAGACAACAAGGGCAGTTTTCTGTATTACTCGTTCATTTGTGTAAGTATGTGTGTGTGTGTGTGAGAGAGAGAGGGAGGGAGATGCTGCAATTAACCCCCCCCCCTTACCAACAGTACCACCTGACAAACAGGTATGAAGCCTAGAGAGCTCCTGGGACTTGCTCCAGGTTAGACCGTCTGTCTCTTACAGGAGGGGTTGGTGAACTTTGGGCAGCACGCAGGAGACTGGGGCCACCCTTGCCTCTGCTGTGTTACTTCCAAGGGCCAGCCTCCCTCAGACCGTCTTGTTTCTGTTAGCTCTCCCGATTGTCTGGGAAGTGACCACTTTTAGGATCTGAGACCTTGGTCTCTGTCTCAAATGCACGTTAGCCATCTTTATTTATTTTTTTAAAAAAGATTCGTTTGTCTGTCTAATGTGTATGCTGTCTTCATGTACACCAGAAGAGAGCACTGGATCCCATCACAGTTGCCGGGAACTGAACTCAGGACCTCTGGAAGAGACTCCAGTGCTCTTAACCACTGAGCCATCTCTACAGCCCTGTGGTTAGGCATCTTTAACTCCAAAGATGACACACACATTACAAATATTTGCACTTGTGGTAAAAAGAGTTTTGGGGGACAAGGTGATCATGGGAGGCTATATGTGAGCTTATTCTATGTTTTGTTCTTACAAATGCAGCAAGGACTTAAGAGACACCCAGGACACATATACACACACATACATAGACACACACACACACACACACACACACACACACACACCTTCCAGATCCAAAGTAATAAGTGACTGGTACAAGGCAGATGTTTTAAACTGGCTGTGGTAGCCACTTTACTTGCTATCCCAGTGCTTGATTGAGACCCTGGCTGAAAAAAACCCCAAACCTTGGCCTTAGTTTCAGACTCCACTAGCCTGTGAACCTATGCACTGTGATGACTCAGTTTCCCTCCATACCCCTAAGCCACCATCTTCACTCCGGCAACAGTATTCCCATTCCACTGGAGTCACCCAGGAGTTGCCCTGGACCCCACAGTGCACCCTCCAGTCGGTAGACACCACTGGGCTGCGCTCGGGACCTCCTCAGCTCCCGTGCACATCTCAACGGTTCTGTGTGCAGCATCCTGTCCCAGCCTGCTGGGCTGAAGCCTGGACCTGCACGGTAGCCTTGGAACCACACCATGCCTCCTCTCTGCCCTTCACTACGTGTCTCTAAGAATCCAGCCGATCACTTCCCAGCTCAGGCTTCCCAGTTCACCAGAGCAAACCCTGGGACTCTGCACTACACTGGAGCTCCCTGCATTGAGTTCAACTGCACTTCTACGCATGTCTGCTATTGGGCAGGCTAAGGGCCACGCCAGGGCCTACGAAGCAGTGGTTGCGGCCTCTTCCCACAGATCCCTGCTGTGCTCATTCTCTTGCTGTCTCTGAAGGTTTCCTCTGGCTTCCTCACGTCCTCTCCTCTGTTTTCTTCAAGTTTCCTCCAAGAACACCAGCCCACACTGGCCTCACCCACTTTGTTCTAGAACAACCTGGTTGGGGCGGGGAGGTGGCAGCCTCATCTAGGCTCCAGGCCTCTTGCTGCTCTCAAGGCTGTGTGCTCTTGGGAATGAGCCTCGGTTTCGTTATCGGCAACCTGTGGCTAATGGCAGGAGCTACTGGCACAGACCTGCATAGAGGCCCACTGTGGGGAGAAACCAACACTGCAAGCGGCCATGGGAGACATCGCAGGAAGGGTGGGCCATTGTTCATGATGCAGATGGTGTTTCAGGGGTGACAAAGCTCAGAGGTTTTGGGGATACCAGAATCTGGAGTCAAAGAGACTCATACCAAGTCCAGAGATAGGACTCTGGGGAGTGGGGCACTGGGCTCACCAATCAAAAATGAACAGAACAGAGAAGGCCGGGTGACTGACTGGGACAATAAAATGAGGTACCGAATGCCATTCATGTATTAAAATGACTCAGAGAGGTGAAGGTACTCACCTAAGGTCACACAGCAAAGGATGGAGGTGAGTCCTCAAACTGGGAGCCCAGGGCCAGGACTGAAGCTGGAGAGCATGCTCTGATCATGGGTCGCTGTAGCCTGTGGTCACATGTCTCTGCACCCACCTGGTTTTCTGAGGAGGTGACTGTCATGGGCTGGGAATGGGGGGGGGGCAGATAGTTCAGCCTCCCCTAGAGGCTGTGCTCAATCCTCTGTCCAGATGTTGAGGTTCCAGTGTTGGTCTCCAGAGCTGGGTCATAGGCTCTGCCTCATTCATTTTATCAGTGATTTGATATAGAAATCTCTTGGCCAAGGGCCTGAGTTGATAGACAGGGGGGGGGGGGGAGAGAGAGAGAGTCTGTATGTCTGTGTCTCTGTATGTCTCTATGCATGTCTCCGCTTGTCTGTGTATGTCTGTGTGTGTGTGTATGTCTGTGTGTCTCTCTCTGTGTCTGTGTGTGTGTGTTTATTTCTGTGTGTGTCTCTCTGTGTGTCTCTGTATGTCTGTGTGTGTCTTTGTATGTCTCTGTGTATGTGTGTCTCTGTATGTCTGTGTGTGTGTCTGTATGTCTGTGTGTGTGCATCTGTATGTGTGTGTGTGTGTGTAGCTGTGTAGGGGCCTGTTTCAGTACTAGAAGAGGAAGTGACAGAATTTACTAGATCTACATCAAACCAGAGAATGGAAACTGAGCACACTGTATGGTGGCTGAACATTTGCAGATAAAACAAGTCAGAGAAAAACACAGCCCGGTCCCTGAGCAGGTCATGGGCATAAGTCCCATATAGAGGCCAGTGGTCTCTATAGCTGAGCAAAAGTCCCCAGGCTGTGAAGTTGCTTCTCAAGCCATTGACTTAGGTGTCATCAGATGCCTAGATGTGTCCCTGTGGAGTGCTACAGATCATATATTGTAAGAACAAACAGAAAGTGCTCGTGAGTGGGCTGGCTGAGTCAATCTGACACAAGCTGGGAGGGCCAAGATGGTCCTAAGGATATGCTACACCCACACTGCTCCAGCCTGCAGCAGGCTTGGTGAGAACGCGTTTGTTTGTTTTTTTTGGGGGTGGGAGGTATCTTCCTTTCAGTGGCTGACCTTGGTTCTCCCAAGCAACTTGTTTCAACCTGTGTGTTGGTGATAACTGTATGCTTTAAGCCCATAGGAGCTCAATAAACGAATGAGCGAATCTTTAAACTCAGACCCTCCCCTCTGAGCATGCGTGAGCTTGTGCGCAGGCTCAGCGCCTGCTACCTGGAGCTATGGTTGGGCTCAGCATGCTATCCTAGCTAAGACAGCCTTGACAACTAGATCTTGCGGCCGCCACCGTCCTCCGCTTTAATTGCTGGAAAATTGACGATAGATGCAAGGAAAATAATGAGGCCTAATTATGTTAATTAAACAGCTAATTCATTAATTAACACACTCACATCCCCAGCTTGGAAAGCCCCTCACGGTGGCTGCTTGGTTGGTTGGTTTGGTTCCAGCAAGAGAGGGGACACCGCTGGGTCAGGCAGCTCCCCCCTGAGTAGGGGCCACCCAGCTATCCCTGGGGGACGGGGGTGTCTCTTGCCCAGAACCCGGGCTATTCCCAGTTCTCCCTTCTTGTTTGCAGATACAGAGGCTCTGGGCAGGCATAACGCACTTGTGGGTAGTCTGGTTCCATCGCCCAGGAGCCTCCGGGTGATTTTCCCTGTGATGTGCCAGCCTGGAGGAAGGAGAGAAAAAAGCAGGGTCAGGAAGAGAGCGTGGATGAGCTGGTCTGAGCAGTGAATTCAGATTGGGTGCGCAGGAGACTCACAGACAGAAGGAAGTCCCGGAATCCTGCAGTGGGATGGCCCAGGTGCCCTCTATCCCAGGCCACTGGGTTCCATGGATGGGAGGGTGGGGTGAATTAGATATGACCCCAGAGGGGCCACTTTGGGGTTTGCAGAAGGACAGACTGACTCACCCAGGCCCACCCTGGCTGGGCCTGCCAGCCTCCCTTCTCTTGCCTGCCGTCTCAGCCTCCAGGAGCTCCCTTCCCCCGCTGCTGCGCCCCGAGTCTCTGCAGCTTGCAAGGACTCATGATGTGGCTGGCCATTCGCTGCCAGTGTTGCTGGGACCAGCTTCTGGTTTCCTCTCATCTTGTGTTTAAGATAAGTTCGGTTTTTGTGTCACTCACCAAGTTCGCTCCAGAAGCTCTTCCTAAACCAGCTCCCCTTTCGGTCTCCGCTACCTCCTGCTCTCTCAAGAGCTACCAGGGCACCAGGCTTCCATCTTAGGATCCTGATCTCATAAGGGAATGATTAGCTTTTCTTTAGTTGATCTTGGAGTCTCTGTGGAGCGGCACAGGGCAGGAAGCAGGTTACTAGAGCTCCACCTTTTACCTCGACTGCTAACAATCCCTCCCACAATCCCCACCAAGGGTCCTTGAGAACTTGCAATACTCAGCCGGGCCTGGGAAGGGTGCTTGGGCCCCTTCTGCATGCCCCCTGCCACCCTGGGTGCCTTAGCCTAGCTATGGCTGCCTGGTGAGACAGCCTCTCACTGGCCAGGGATGGAGAGACGAGTCTCAGGGTCCATGGTCAGTCAACCCAGCAGACAGGCCCCAGTGGAAGTGCCTACTGAGTGAGGGAGGTATACGCCTCCGCTCTGCCAGGTAGACTTTAGCCACCTCTCCAGAGACAGGGAATCGATGGCTTTGGGGCTGAGACTTAATTTGAAGGAACTGAAAGCAAAGGTTCATGGGAAATATGATGATTATAAAGTGCTTAGCCTCTGCCTGGGGGCCCAGACCAGGCTGGTTTCACAGTGCCTGGGAAGCCAGGAGCCAGTTCACCCTCTAATTACAATGGATTTCAGAAGTGCAATAAAAGCAGCTGCCTCCATGCTGGGCCCTGTGGCTTGGAGCTGTTTCTGGAAGATGTGATGAATGCGGGGACATTGTGGACCCGCATCTCCTGACCTCTGACTCCCATGTTCCACCCCCCTCCCCACCCCCATCACCCCCACCCTACCCTCATCCCACCCCACCCCCACTCAGTGGAGGAGAGTAACAACAACAAAGACAACAGAAGCAGCCAGACTTTGAGTAAATTCATGCTGTGCCCCAATTGGGAGCTCAGGTGCCGTCCTGACTGGCTCAATCCTCCATTAACTCTGTTAGGGAACTGTATCAGTCAGCACTCACCTTAAAATTGCTGCATAACAAACAACCCCAAATGTCAGTTGCATAAAGCAAGGGATACCTACTGTCACAGATTTGTTTGACAGCTGTCTGGGCCTTAGCTGATCTTGTCTGTGTTCGACTGGGCTCTGTCTCTTCCTCGTTAGGAACCAGCCCTGGCTTTGGAATATTATTTTCATGCCAATGAGAGAAACATTCAAGCTCTCTACTGGCTCCCTTCCCTCCTTTCTTCTTGACCTGCGGCCAATGTGAGTCCTAACAGGAGTGACTCAAGAAGGAAGAAGAGCGTGTATTTTTAAAGCCGTTAAATGTGTGTATGGCGCGTGTCTTGAGTGTGGGTTTATGCATGTGAGTGCAGTTGTCTATGGAGCCAGAAGAAGGCAAAGATCCTCTTGGAGCTGGAGTTACTAGTGGTTGTGAGTTGCTCAGTGTTGGTAGAACTAAGTTTTGGTCTTGTGCAAGAGTGGTATGTGCTCCTAATTAATGCTGGACCACTGAGGACAGCAATTCTTGTGCCATTAGTGGGGAGCACTATAAAATCAAAGAGTGTGGCCATGGGAAAGGTGACAAATTGGGGACACTGTGGTGCCATCAACTATGGTAGGAAGTTACTCTCATTATCTCTGTCAGACAGATGAGGGAAAAAAGATAGGGGAAATCACCCACTTAGAGCTATAGCTGAGTGGGGTACCCACCGAGCCCCGTGGTTCTGGAGTCTGTGTTCTCAGTGGCACCCTCTTCACCCCCACATCAATGTTGGAGTGCCCTGATAGAGCAGAATGGTGGGAACCAACCTGTTTAACCCCAGACACCTGGCCCTGTCCTCCCAACCCCAAGTGCTGCTGGGGGCCCTTCACTCTGGGCAGACCAGGTTGCATCCAGAGGGCGGATACCTTCTTGACTAGTCATTACTCTGTGATGAGGAAAGAGTTTGAAAGGTGGAATCTAGAGTGAATTCCTTCCCTCCTCCCACACGTGGACAGGTAGCCTCAGAGTCTCAGGGAGTCTCAGAAGTCTCAGAGGCTCTGTTGGCCCCATTGGTCCCCTCACAGCCTCTTTTCCTCTAGGCTTCTCCACAGCATAGCCCTGGAAGCCCAGGTTCCCACTGTCCTGGCGCCTTCTCCCTGAAGCCACTGGGTGCTACCAGGGCCTCTGGTGCCCCGCCCCGCCCCTTGGGGCTCCCAGGTCCAGAACCATGTGTCTGGAAGGTCTCAGGGACTCACAGACTCTCACCACCTGCCTCTTTTAGAAGTTTTGATGATTTTTCTATCGTCCAGGTAGTGTGTGCACACCGAGAGAAAATTAGAAAATACAGAAAACCATAAACAAAAAGAAAGTCAAGCCTAAATGGGTAATTGGTAGCCCATAAACAGGAAACAGTTTTGTCTCCCAATAACTGTCACCACCCCGCCACTCCCAGAGGCCCCCTCTTCCCCTGGCTGGGCAGGGGGTCTATTAGCCACATTGCAGACTAACTTTTTAATTTTCCTCAGGCTTGTTAAAATGGCTTGGTTTAAACTCTGGGACATGGCCCTCCTACCTCGAATTTGAACACTCTGATCCACCCCTGGGCCTCCTGGTGGTCCTTCTAGGGACTGCATCTGTTACAATAAAACTTTCTTAGCACCTTGGCTAATAATTACCTGGCACTGCTACGTGTGTGAGTTTCTCCACATGAAATGTCCTCTTGAATCAACCAATTCATCAGATGGGTAAACTGAGGCCCAGAATAAGTTAAGGAACTCACCTATGTCCCAGAGAGGCTGGGCAGAGAAATCCAAGGCCTCTATTGACCACTGGGTACCTACATAGGTCTCTGCCCCTAGGAGGTTTGGTGTCATGGCTAAGTTTCAGTCCAGGAGATGTGGCACAGTCTCTTTAATGAATGTGTCTGACTTTTTTGTCTTGTCCCTCTTAATAGGCCTTTTGTGTGGCTTCTCTCCACAGATCTAGTTGCTTCAGAATGGCTGCAGGGCCAACACTGTACTAGTGTGCTCTGATAGGAGCCTGTGTCCCTGTCACCAGGGACTTTGGAGGAATCGATCTTTCCACCTAAAAAGGGTCTTACCCTTCTAGGGGTGGAAGTCATCAAGTCCGTTTGTCTGGGTCCTCTCGGTCCCAGTGAGCTCTCTGAGGTAGAGAGAGGTTGTAAGTCGGGCCACGTAGGAACAGATGAAGCACCAGCAAGGTCATGCCTGGCAGAGGTGCGGTGGCTGCATCTCAACATACTCAACCACCCCTGAGGTATCACGGCACAGAAGCACAGAGGTGGGCACATAGGCTGGGGCCAGGGCCTGCAGGAGACCAGAGGGGGGAGAGGGAAAGTGAGGGAGTGGGAAAGAGGGGGAAGAGAGAAAAGGAGGCAGAGAAAGGAGAGAAAGCCTAGGGAGGAGTGAGAAGAAAAAGAAAAGGGAGTGGAGAGAGAGAGAGAGAGAGAGAGAGAGAGAGAGAGAGAGAGAGAGAGAGAGAGAGAGCTTTCTAGGGCTCTAGTTTCCAAGGTTCAGAGATATTCACAGTTTCACAGCCTAGCTGGGAAGTGTGGGTCACTAGGATGAGTCCACATGGGATAAGTTTGAAGAAAGACTTGGCAGCCTTAAAGAGAAAGGGATGTGGGGACAGACAGGGCCCACTGTGCATCTAGGAGGTGCTGAACGCACTGTTGGGTGCCTGCTGCTCAGTGGGGTCTTCTATCTCCTCATGCTGATCCCACCGCTTGTTGGCAGTGTGGAGATGGAACATTGTGCGTTTTGGAGATGTGTTCTGCCACTGAGCAACAGCCTACCCCTGGCTGTGTGTGTCTGTGTGTGTCTGTGTGTGGCTGTGTGTGTATGCGTGTGGGGGTGAACCATGAGTGTCTTTGGGGTTACTTACAGGAGAATAAATGTAGGGTTATTTATGGGAGCATAGACATAGGCATAGACACCTTACCACTGGCTACACCATTGGTGGAAAGGTCTCTCTCTCCCAACATGAACCATTAACTATTGATAGGTCTTCAGGGGGAGTAGGGACCTCACAAGCCCCTCCCCCATGATTTAATATTGACAGTCCGTCTTGTTCTGGTGATCTCAGCTGCTGGAGTTTAAGAGCACTGTCACGATGTGGCCAGTAGACTTTACTCCACACCTCCCTTGTGCTTTTATATTCTCCCCTGTCCCCTTTTCTCTGATGTCCCCTGAGCCTTGGAGGGGGTAATATGAATTTAGTCAGTCCCCCCTCCCCACATTTGTCAGAACTCTCAATCCTTCTGCCTCAGCACTACACCCAGCTCTTCTCAACCCTGGGAAGGCAACACCAACACACGGCCTACAGACAAGGACCCAGAGGCTCGGAGCACAGGATTGCCAAACCCAACGTCGTCCAGCTGGTCAGTGCCTCCCTTCTTTGTCCCCCTAGAGTTGACAAGGAAGGTCCCACCTTCCTGCCCTGGCCTTATCTGTAAGCTGCTGCTGGCCTGACTCAAGCACATCTTAACACTTTCCTTCTAAAAGATTTTAAACAATTTAAAAAGTTGTTTGTTTTGTGTATGTCTTAGAGGAAGTATGCAGGTGCCAGGAGAGGCCTAAAGAGGGTGTCGGATGTTCTGGAGCTGGAGTGGGTGGCTGTGGGCTCACACGGGGCCTCGGCAAGAGCAGCAAGCATCCCTCCCACCCCCGGCACAAAGAAGCAAAGACAGAAGCAGGGATCGCGCCTTTTGACACTGGGAAGATGTGAGTCGCGTCTGGATTCAACACTACCGAGTCAGCCTGGGGACTCGCCCATTCTTCAGCTGGGAAAGGCAGGCCTGAGGTCCCCAGAGCACGAGGACAGGCCAGCATGCTCTTGCCCTGCCTTGTAATGGCATTTGAACCCGAGTGAGCTAGGTACTGGCTGCCGGGCCTTCCTTCTTTCTCTTCCTCTCAGTCCAATCCCGAAGGTAAAAAGTTCACTCGGGCGGCCATCTGTCGTGGGCTGTCAGGCAGTCATGTAATCTCTCTGTGATTTTATTACTTAAAAACAGCACAGCATCCGGGCTGGGGATTTTCCAAGGTGTTTGAGGCTGCCACGGGCCCCATTTATATCAGGCCAGCATTTCCTTCGCAGTCTCCTTGAGACAAGTGACCAGCGGGCCCCACTGTGAAGGCCATATCAGTCATTTGCCAACAGGAGCCAGGCCATGAATTACCAGGGGATGGGGCGGAGGGGAGTGTGGGCCGGGGACTCGGGGTGACAGTAAACATGTCCCAAGAACATGTCCCCCATCACTCACACATAGATAGCACACTCGCACGTCCCTGTCTTTAAATCTCTGTGTGACCTGTGAGGGAGATGGAGGTGACTTTCACAGGGTCTGTCTACAGGGGACTCACGTGAGTTTATGACGGGGTGTGTGT
Organism: Apodemus sylvaticus; assembly: GCF_947179515.1. Classification (NCBI taxonomy): domain Eukaryota; kingdom Metazoa; phylum Chordata; class Mammalia; order Rodentia; family Muridae; genus Apodemus; species Apodemus sylvaticus. Next base: position 13,129,057 of record NC_067476.1, on the reverse strand, counting down.
ACCTGCCTGCTGGGGACAGTTCTTGCTTCAAGTTTCTGGCTGGAAAACGGACAACCTTGTGAATGTGTTGTTACTATTCAGTGAGAATTTCTTAGCATCAGACTTTGAAGGAGTGTATGCTTAAAACTGCTTGGGACATGCCAAAATGGGAACAAGACTTTATGGGAAGAGAAAGTCTCCAACATTAGCCAGCCTTCCATTGTCCCTGGCAAGCCACTGAATCCCTTTCTTGTTCTGTCTAGAGCTGAAGGGTTTACAGGGAGAAGCAGCCCCTTGGTGTGTGTCTCACAGGACAGTGGTCGCTCCAGGCCCTCCATTAGCATCTTAAATACTGTCTTGTGGAACTCTTGCAACATGTGAGTCCACTGTCACCCACTCCGCAGGTGAGGGGAGGAGGGTAGAGAGGGGGAGGAGTTATCCTTGTGATTGCCCACTGATTTGATAATGAATTTGAACTTAAGCCTGGCTCTGTCTGGTCCTCAGTCCTGACACGGGCAAGGCTAGCTGCTGCTTGCAGCCCGATGACCTGAGAATATGAGTAGCTTCTGTTAGACGGTCCCTCCTGGTAGCTGGTGAGGTCAGACTGTGGACATCTTGACCTACTGTAATGTGAGTGTGGTCTAGCCAAGGTACCGCTGGGGACAAAAGGGGACCCTTGAGGGCTAGAATGTCTCTCAGGTAGAGTGCTTCCTGGCCATGCAAAGCCCTGGGGTCCATCTCCAACTTCAAAAGAATGAAAGGCCAGGGGTGGGGGTGGGGGCTTGAATGACAGGGCAGAGACATGAGAAGAACACAGAACAAGGGTGTGGGACAGGCAGGGACATGGAGGTGCCCAGTGTGCAATGGTAGAGACAGTAAGAGCGCTGGCTGCTCTGTCTGTCTGTCTGTCACCTGTTTGACTTCATCTTCTCTGCCTTCCGGCCTTCCACTGTGTGGCCTTGAACAATTACTACCCCTCACCTCCTCCACCTCCTCCCCTGGGCTGTGGAGGCAACAGGGGTGCAGATCACAGGAAGCAGGGAAGCAGTTTGTCCCCAGCAGCCCAGGAAGCATTGGGGATGCCACAGAAAACGGTGGCTTCCACAATGCAGGCCACTGGTCCTCCTTGGCTTCCCTAGCTCATTTCTCTGGTGTCTTCTCTTTGACCTCTTGACCCCTGTACTCTTGGTTTCTGTCTGTTGCTGGAGTCTCATTCCTGATTCCCAAGTCATCCCATCATCCCACCATCCCACTTTATCCCTGTCTCCCATGGACTCTTATGACTTTTCTGGAAGATTCTCCCCTCTTCTTCCTCTCAGCCTCTGCTCCCTGATGCCCCAAATCCTGTACATTTCCTTCCTCTGCTCTTTTTCCTAATTCTGGGCACACTTTTGGTGCCCAGTCTCTTTCTCCCTGTTGGAATCTTACCTTCTCTTTGGGGGTCACATGCAGGCCCATGGTGGGGAGCCAGTGAAAACACTCAGTTACCCCAAGACAGACCTCCCCAAACCCTGATCTGAGGTCTGAGCTGAGCCTGAGCCCAAAGGTAGCTTCAAGCCATGAGGGGGACAAGGCCATGAAGTCCACCATACCTACCCCCAAGCCTGGCCACTCTCTGTTCAAGGCCAGTGGATGTCACCACCAGGTCCCCAAAGCCGCATGTCTGGGCTCAGACGAGGACTGACTCCTTCGAAGATAATTTATTAGCAGATACCTCATTGCACAGGGTAATAGCGTGTGCTTAGATAATAATAAGCTTGATTGCCGTGCAGTCGTTAAAGTTTTTTTCCCATTTGGGTTAACTGACCATTTTGTGTGTGGTTTGGAAGAAGGAGAGGGGGCCAAGCAGCCGGTCGTTATCCCAGGTCTGCAGTGGGAGTTAATTTCTAATGAAGGTATAATTTTATTTCAATGATTTTACATTTAATTAGCTAGAGCTACAAGCACTCCAATATTATATAGTGATGGGGCCTCACTTTGGGGGAACACAGACTACAGAGGAAGGGGAGTTAAGGGGTTCTTAGGAGGAGAGCTGGACGGGCAAGAGAGCTGAAGAGAAGGGACACCAAGCCAAACTGTGATGGGGTCTCAGTCAGGCCCTGGTGGATTGCAGGCTGCCGTGGGGGCTCGGATTATGGACAGCCGAGTTCTGTCTTTGCGCTTGAATCCCCACTTAGAACTGAGTTCTTTTGTCTCCGTTTTATAATAAAGAAAGGAAGGCATCCTCCCATGTTGGTGAGCTTACCCCTGCTTTCTGTTCTGGAACAGGCATCCAGTTCCTTCCTCTACCTTAGGGGCTTCTGCGGTGCTCCACAGTCCCGGAACTTGTGCCTGTTGAGTTGGGGCCCTGGCTGCCTTGTCCTGGACTTCTAAACTTGGGCCTGGCTCAGGTAGAGACTGCTCAGTGATCTGAAGACTTGTAAAAACAAGCCCTTCCTTTTCCAGTTCAGGGGATGTTGAGTGTAGGAAGGGCTACAAACCAGTACTGGGTGGTTAGATGGCATTTCAGACATGTCCACACCTACTAACTGCCACCCAGAGCAAGCACCCAGTCAGCCCCTTGTCCTCCAGGGTGATCTCCAAACACCTGGCAGTGATGGTGGTCACCATCATTTTGAACTCCACCTACAAATAAAATAGTCTGTCTTCCCTCTCCCGTGTGTGTGTGTGTGTGTGTGTGTGTGTGTGTTTTAGATCTGTGTCCTGAGCATATGTTGTGTGGGCATGCGTGCATGTGGAGACCATGTTGGTGTCAGCTCTCTTCCTTGTCTGCTTTCCGTCTCTTGAGTCAGGTCTCTCACGGAACCTAGAACACTCGCCATGCTAGACTGGCCAGCCTGTCCCCTCCAGTGCTGGTTACTGGCATGCGTGGCTACTCCCGGCTTGTATGAGGGTGCCGGAGATCCACCCCTCAGGTCCTTGCACTCGTGTGGCAGGCATGTGTCTTTCCGACTGAGCATCTGCCAGGCTGCTCGACTTTCCCCCTTCAACACTATGCTTGCAAAACCGCTCAAGTGTCGGGTATCACAGCCCTGTTGCTTCATCTCTGGGTGATAACCTGTCATGAGGAGCCCCTGATTCATCCTCTCCTCTCTCAGATCCACGTCTGTTTTGCCTCCAGTCTGGGGTGTTATGAACAGTCATGTTAGGAGTAGTTGCTTTTGTTCCTTGCCCGGCTGAAATACTGTTTCTCTTGGTTCTCCATCTCTTCTATTTCCTCTGTCCCCGCTCCTCCCTCAACACCCCCACCCCTATTCCTCCTCCTTCACCCCACCCCTTCCACCCCCACCTCCCCATCCCTTCCTCTCCTACCTGACCTCTTCTCCTCCCTTCCCCACCTCTCCCACCCCCAACCCATGTCTTCCTTACTCCCACCCCTGGCAAAAATGTTTCAAGGCAGTGCCTGTAAGTGGGCATCACTCTCGGTGGCTGAGGCTGAGGTGATGTCTGCTTTCTCTCTCACGCTTGGTATCAGTCACAGAGAGGGGGAAGTATAATGGTTCCTGATGGCCAAAGATACGCATTTGCATTTCCAGGTTTCCTGATCGTTAACATGTCACTTTCTATGAGTACCCGCTATGCCTCAAATGTTCATACTCCCAAACGCCTGGGATGAAGTCTGCCCCTCCCTGACATGGTGTATTTAGGGGCCAGGCCTCGAAGGTGTCTACGCACAGATTAATGTACGAGTAGAAGGAAGCCATCTATAAGCTGGGAAGATGTCCTCCCCACACTCTGAATCTACTGGCACCTTACTCTTCAGACCTGTAAACAATAAACTTCTGTTATTTAGAGTTTCCTCAGTCCAGAGCATTTTGTTACAGTGACCCAAGTCAACAGGCACACAGTCAAGTCTTAGGTCACCTTATAAGCACAGGGTTCTTTAGTGTTTTTGTAAGAACTGGGTTTTTCCAGGCATGATGGCATACACCTTTAATCCTAGCACTTGGGAGGCAGAGGCATGTGGATCACTGTGAGTTCAAAGCCAGCCTCATCTTCATAGTAAATGCCAGGATAGCCAGGGCTACAGGGAAAGAAATACTGTCTCAAAAGCGTTTTGTTTCTTTTTGTTTCTTTCAATTTGCAAGAATATGTACAGGAAACTTCTTGCTTGTGTAGTGGTCACCTGTGGTGAGGAGTGACCCTAATTTTCAGGAGACTAACCTAAGGAACAAGCTTGAGAGCCCTTGTTCATTTCAGCTAGCACAGAAGGTGACCAACGTACCTGTTGCCAGCCGGTCACCATACCCGAAACCTGGATACCAGTTCTCTTCTCTGGCTGGTGCCTTTGGGTTTTTAAGTTTAAAAGGTCCCTATCATTAGTTCTATAATGTGTGCAACCACATGCATAACTCCCAGACACTCTCTGTCCCTGGTTTTCCTACAACTCCCATTGTGAGTCTATGTTTTGTTTGTGTGGGTCTCTGTGTGCACAGCTTCCTCTCAGCTCCAGGGTCCTTCTGAACTTTGTGGTTGGAATTCAGACAAGACATCCAGCCTAGCGTGGTAGACAGGCAGAGTTGGTCAGAGCCAAGTGGGGCTCTCTCACAGGGCAAGAAGGGATGGTGGGTGCAGAGACAGTTGTGGCAATTAGCATTTTAGAGGTTTTTATTCTTTATGGTGTCTTAAGTCTAGTATAATCAGCTTTATTATTATTATTTTTAATCATATGTTGGCGTGTGTCTCCATGCGGGCTGTGGGTATGAGCACAGGTACCCGAGGAGCCTAAAAGGTTTGGATTCCCTGGAGCTGGGTTTCAGGGGGTTGTGATCAGTCTGACATGGGTGCTAAGAACTGAACATGGGTCCCCTGGAAGAGCAGTGCGTGCTTTTAACCACCAAGCCATATCTCCAGCCCCTGGATAGTAATCTTAGCTACTGACCTGTTAATGCCCTGGGCAGCTCAGGGTGTCAGTCTCCAGGACCCAGGACCTGTCTCGTTCCTCTGGCCAGTACCCAGAGTCCTACAGCCTCAGCACCTGTTGATTATTGGGGGAGGGTAATGGGAAGGGTCTCGCTAATGCCTTTCAAGCCTGTCAGTCTCTAACCAGTACTGTATTTCATGTGCATGACATCATTTGAGGCGTGTCTGGCTTCTTTGTCATTAGTGCAGTGCTGTCTAGAGTCACTCAAGTTGTGGCGTGGAGCAGTAGCAGTTCATGTCTTTTTCTTGTCAAATACCATACTCTACTCTGTGGATATACAGTACTTTTAAGAAATCGCCCATTGCTTGATAGATACTTGGATTTTTCCATTAGCTGTTATGAGTGATGCCACATGACTCATGTATGATTTTTTGGGAACCTGTGTACCTTTTTCCTGGGTCTCTACTTGGGAGCATAATCACCAGGCCATATGTACTTAGCCACCTGAGCTTAAACACATCAGACCATCTTTCAAAGTGCCACTCTAGCTTGTGACCGTTGGGGATAAAATAGTATCTAACTGAGGCTTGGGTTTACATTTCTATATGATAAAGGGTGTTGACAAACATTTTAAGCTTTCATTCTTCTTGTTGACCGTGTGTGTGTGTGTGTGTGTGTGTTTTGGTGTAAAGTCACTTCAGTTCATTAGCCCATTTAAGAGTTAATTGCATTATTTATTACTTCCTTTGGGATAGGAAACACCATCTTCCTGCCTCAGCCGTCCTGCCTGGCTTCTCCACTGCCCATTTTAAACCACATTATCTTTTGACTGTTGGATTGCAGTGGACCTTAGGCTCCGGACAGGTGCTTGAGTGGCAGCTCGTTCTTCTGTCTGTGCTGGTGTTGTCTTCTCACTTTCTTGGTAGTGCCTCTGAAGCCTTGGCATGTTGGCAGTGTTCGCCCACCTTGATCGACTGAAGGCATGCCTGTGTTTTGTTTGCTTTTTGTTTTGGGTTTGTTTTTGCTTTTTGTGTGTGTGTGGTGTATTAAGATTAGTACTGGTGTTTTTTTCTGTTTGCAGTTTGATACTTTCAATTTTTGCATCTGGATATTGGGTATATTTTGAGTGAATTTATTTTAAATATAAACATTTTAATTTATAGTGTGTGTGTGTGTGTGTGTGTGTGTTGCAGGGGGTGTGTAGAGGTCAGAGGTCAACTTTGAAAAGTGCTGTATCCTAGCACGTATCCAGGGATGGAATTGAGGTTGCCAGTCAGGCAGTCTTTACCCACTGAGCCGACCACTTGCCAACGCTTGAGTTAATTTTTGTAGATGTGAGTCAAGGTCTCCCCCTTCTCTATATTGTGGATGCTGATTTTCCTAGCACCATTTGTTGGCCTCCCCATTCCAGGATACTACCCTGAACCACCCATTAAGTATCTTTGATTCTTTCAAACTGTTCTCTCCCACCAGGCTGTGTGTGTCTGCCCTTTACCGCACAGTCGATTTTTGCAGTTTGTGCTAACTTTGGATACTGGGAGGTGTGAACCCTCTGGCTTTGTCCTCCCTTCCAAGGTTGTTTTGATTCTTCTTGTAGTCTTGCATTTACATGGGGATTTGAGGACCAACTCGTCCATGACGGAGAAAAAGTGAAAGATGGTGTTGCATAGACTACATAGGCCAGTTTGGGAAATCCTGCCTTCTTAACAAGATGGGCTTTAGTCTGGGAGCACAGGCTCTCTGTCCATCTTTCCAGAAAAGTGCTTTTATTTTTTTCAGCAATCGACGTATTATAATTTTCGAGGTCTAAGTTTCACATTATTTTGTTCACATTTATTAAGTTCATCCTAAGTACACGAGGCCTTTTGGTGCTATTGTGACTGGAGCTGATCTCTTAATTTCAGTTTGGGGTTATTCGTTACCATGGATTGAAATATTTTGACTTGGGAACCTACCTGAGTGCTCTGCCTGAAGGTATGTCTATGCACCACATGTGGTAACTGGTGTCCAAGGAGTCTAGAAGAGGGTCTAGAACCTCTGGAACAGGAATCATGGATGGTTGTGAGCTACCATGTGGTGCTGAGGACTGAAACCAAGTCTCCTCCAAGAACAGCCAGTTCCATTAACCACCAAGCCACTGTCCCAGTCCTTCAAATACTTATTTTTGGCATACATACACGCACATGTGTGTATGTGTGTGCGTGCACATACGTGTGCATGTGCATGTGTGTCTACCCTTGAGGATAAAATTATCTTATCTGTAAACATGATGGCTTTACACTTTCCTTTCCAATATAGATACCACTACTCTGTTTCTTGTCTAACTGCTCTGTCTGTTTTCTGTGGTGTTTTGTGACCTTCCAGACCAAGGTCAAGTATGAAGAGCAGGCGTCCCTCCTGGTTCCCACTCAGCGGGGAAGCAGTCTTTTCCCACTAAATATGATGGAGCTATGGGTTTCGATAACTCTCCTCACCAGGGTTGCAAAGTCACCTTCAGTTGCAGGTCTGGTTATTACATTGACCAAGAAGGGAGATTGAATTTTGTCACCTTTTCTCAGTGTGTGTTGAGATGACCTGGGTTGGTTTGGGTTGATCTTTATTCTTCTGGTGTGACCACATTACATCACTGATTTTCAGATATTAAACCATCCTTGTCTTAATGAGATAAGCCTCAGTTTGTCGCTTTGGTCTTATGCTTCTAGGGTCTGTTTTCTAGCATGTTTACTGGGGATTTTAGTTGGATGCACAACAATTGTTCACCAGTTTTCATTAAATTATCTTTTGGTTAATAGTGAGTTCATGTGATGTTTTTGTACATGGGGACATCCATTCCCTGCTGTCATGCCCTGCTCTACCCCCACCTTCACATCACATCACATGCGTGCTGCAGTTTCATTCTTGTGGCATGTTTTTGGTGTGTTCCCCTCTGACAGGAGCTCTGCTCTGGCCTGAGGTATCTGTTTTAATACATAATGTGTCCCTGAGGTGTGGCCAGAGAGCCACTGTGTCCCTGAGGTGTGACCAGAGAGCCACTGTGTCCCTGAGGTGTGACCAGAGAACCACTGTGTCCCTGAGGTGTGGCCAGAGAGCCACTGTGTCCCTGAGGTGTGGCCAGAGAGCCACTGTGTCCCTGAGGTGTGACCAGAGAGCCACTGTATCCCTGAGGTGTGACCAGAGAACCACTGTGTCCCTGAGGTGTGACCAGAGAGCCACTGTGTCCCTGAGGTGTGACCAGAGAACCACTGTGTCCCTGAGGTGTGATCAGAGAGCCACTGTGTCCCTGAGGTGTGACCAGAGTGTTACAGACACTTCTGTAACTCGGCCATAACGCTTCCATTTCTCAGTGAATTGCCCAGTTTAGTGACCTGGCCCTTGCCATCTGCAGTGGGCACACATAGATCTAGTCTGTGCTCACTCTCCCATGCTTCCCTGTGCTGTGGCCAGTGGTTTCTTTCTGTGTCCCAGTGGTTTCTTTGTGAGCCACCTGTGTCATGGTGGCTGCTCCAGTCTGGGCAGGGGCCCAGCTGTCCTTCGCTCTGTGTAGCCTTCGTGTGCTGCTGTCCCCAGCCACCTGTGTCTTCCCCTTGCCTTTGAAGCTAAAGGAAACCCACAGATGTGTCCTGGTACCTTTCCCTGAGGTCTCTGGGCATCTTGTCCTCACCCACCTCCTTCCCTGCCTGTCCTGCACTGTGTTCACCGTGCTGGGCCCCCTCATGCTGGGCCCCTCAGTCCCCTCCCCCATGGACACCCTTGGGGTCCTGACGCTGATCAGGGCAGGTTTCTAGCATTTCACAGAGGTCTGGAGTTAGTGGACTATGACCCACTGCTTAGAACATGGAAACGAAGCAAGACAGAGGGCAACCGTGCTCCATAGCGCCTCTGGGACCCCCTCTAGAGTATCTCTCATCCAAGCAGTCTTCAGTCTGTTTCCTCTGACCAGAGAACACTTCGGAATTTCTGTAGAGCAGCTTTGTCTCTGGCTTCCATGCCAGATCACCGTGGGTCTCCATTTGTACGAACCTTGAGGCTCCTTGGCCACTGTGTCAGCTGCAATCCCTGCCACCATTCAGGCAGATGCTGGGACTGTCCTTCTCGTACGCCTTTGCAGTCCTGTGAGTCTGCTCAGGCCTCATGAGAGACGCCCCCATTCTTCCAGTATGTGAGTGTGTGCATATATGTATCTATGAGTGTGACATATGTTTGTGCATGTGTGTGTTCAGGTCACGTGTATGTACCAGAGGGCAGAAGATGTCAGGGTTCTGATCCAATACTCTCCACCTTATCCTTCTCAGACGTTTCTCACAGAACAGGCTTGCAGCCAGAACGCTCACGCGATCTTCCCGTCTCCATCCCCCTGAAGCACAGGTGTTACAGGCATGTACATGGCATGCTTGTTTTGTTGTTGTTGTTGTTGTTTTCGCATGGGTGTTGACATCCAATCTCAGATCCTCATGCTTGAACAGCAAGTGCCTTACCCGCTGAGCCATCTCCTCAGCCCCAAAATGCTAACCTTCAAACAAACATAGCTACTGTTACCTCAAGCCTTACCACACTGGGATTCTCCTGGAACACTGGACCTGCATTCTTTCTTAAGGGCCCCTGGGATGGTGTATCAGTCAGCTTTGACTGTGTAACAAAATACCCCAGGACATTAGTCACTTGAAACACTGCTGTTCCTTTGGCTCTTGTTCCTGTCCAATAGGTGGGCTCAGAGGATCTTGGTTGGGTTCATTCACATCCTGTGGTTGGCTGGAAGGCAGTCAGCCTTATCTGGATTGGCCTGCTTCTTTGTTTCCTAGCCCAATGTACCCCATGCTCATGTGCGGTGGGGGCAAGGGTCCCAAGACTAGGATGATAATTTTGTGAGGCTTCTTGGGGCTTAGGCACAGAACCAGCATATTGTTACTTTCTGTCCTCTCCACTGGCCAGGTTAAGCCCTCAGATTGGCACGGATCCACCAAATAGGATGAAACTGCACCAAGTCAAAGAATCTACAACCCCTCGGACGCAACTGGAATTCTGTTGCTTATGATGGTGGTCCCCCTGTCCCTGGGGCCCCTCCTCGGTCCTCCTTCCCACAGCTGGCCTTCATCCATCTCTCTCTCCATCCTCTTCTCCTAGAGTCTGCTTCCTCTGGTGGTTGGGGTGTCCCTACTCCCCACTGTCCTAGAAGCCCATCTCCTCTGGCTGTCATGCTAAAGGCTCTGCAGGAAAGACTCTCAGCCAGGCCCGGGATGCTCTCGCCCTGGCTGGGTGCTGCAGGGCCAGGCAGGCTCTTGGGCACAGACAATCTGTATCTCTGGTGCCTCAGGGGTTTCCTGGGACTTCTCAGAGCTGGGACCAGCCTTGTGGCTCCTTGAAGGGTGCTTTGATGATATCGTGGAGTGGGTGGTCAGCACAGGGGCACTCTGGTGTCTCGTCAGCTTCTGGGTAGCAGGTTGGAATGGGAGCCTGGGCCTCTTAAATTGTGGCACACACGTGAGAATGGGAGTGTGCAACCTGGTGTGAGCATGTCACAGTCTGGGACAGATTTTAGGCTGTAGACACGCCCTGTTTACTGCAGTCTTCAAAGTGAATGTCTGTGTACCTGTATGTCCTCAGGCCTATGTCATACAGTTTCTACCTGCCCTGCCAGATGTGTGCAGTGTCTCCCAGACATGAAACCCCCTACTCATCCCTGGCCAGGCTTGGCAGAAGGAGGAGGAGGAGAAAGAAGAAGAAATGGAAGGGCTGGCCCTTGAGTCATACCTGAGTCTCCAAGGCCCTTTATGCTGGGAGGAAAGCGGAGATAGCATGCTGTCCGTCTCCTGGGGTACAGTGGAGGTTAAAATCCTATAAGGGCAGAGGATGAGGGCTGGTGAATTTCTGAAGTGGGGAGGAGGCACCCTGTTCCTGTAGCCCCAGAAACCCAAGTGCAAATGTGCACACATATATGCTCACATAGACCTACCAGGAGAGGGTCCAAAAATCTTCCATGGTCTGGCTTCTCCCCCCTCCATTTACTCCTTATAGGCAATGTCAGATGCACCCCCAGACATGGGTGAGTTCTGACTTGAAACTCTCTAAAAGTTGGGGCTGTTTATGCCAAGCCTGGTCAGGGATGGAGTGTGGGGACACATGCATGGGGGACATTGGCCACATCTGGCAGTGCAGGTGGAAGCTACGGGGTGAAGAAAGAGTCCTGAGGACACCCCCTGTGGAGTAGGGCCCACGGTGGCCTAGAGGGAGGTGGTCTGAAGCCGGGGGAGAGGAACGCGAAACATGTGCCTCTTACTGGGGTTCAGGTCCCAGGCCTGGAGGTGTGGGGTTCCCTTGTTGGTTCCTTGTGGCTGCTCCCACATTATCAGAGAAAAGGACGGTTCATGGAGGCTAGCATGCTGCAAAACAGGAGCCACAACCCCAATTAGACCAGCATGGCTACTCCCCAGCTCCAGAGCTGGAGTACGGATCCCAGCTGAAGATGGAAAATGAAATATGATTAACCTCAGGTTCTGGTACCTGGAGTCGGGGGCTGGGAATGGCCCCTTCACTGTGGGCTGGAGTGGAGGCTGGGAATGGCCCCTTCACTGTGGGCTGGAGTCAGGCGGTCAGTCTTAGAGACACCTAGAAGCTTTTATTATCATGAACTCAATGGCCAACGGGAACCTAAGTAGACAGTGCCCATGAGGTACTCTGTGTGTGGGTGACTCCCAGAAACACCAGGGCATCTTTGGAGGTAGGTGGGACTAAGCCATCAGCAAATGGGCCTGGGTGCTTGCCTCTCTCGAGCAGTGCTACCTCCTGTATTTACTCCAGCAGGGGGCACTGTAGGGCACCGGGGCTCATGGCTGAAGTAGGAGAGTGTTGCTTGGAGTGGTGTGAGGACCCTGAAGAGCTCAGCTCTGGGTTCAAATCCCAGCTCTGCTGCCCACCTCCCTCACGTCCTCCACATCTGTGTCACGGGGCTAGCTAGGTTTGTACTCTCCGGGCTTGCTTGAGGGCTCAGAGGATGGGCAAGGCTCACAAGCCCTGCAGTCTTTGCTGAGTGGCGTCTGCCTCTTCACGCAAACCTGAAGGGCCAGGTGTCACCCTGTAATTATCTTTAGGGGCACAGGCCACCCGTGACATTTCTGGGGTTTATGAGTCTGGGAGATTACTTCGTTAAGGAGAGACTTGTCCTGGTCAGGAATGGACAGGCTGACTGCGCCCGCGGTGTGCTCAAGTGACCAAGAGCGATGTTTTATGGGGTCTGTAAAAGCTGCTGACCCTGCTCTGGAAGTAATGAGATGAACAGAGCCCGGGGATTCCAATAACCTTCAGCTCCAGCTGAGCCCACCGAGCTCCTGACCCAGGAGTGCACAGGGAAGCAGTGCGGGCTGCTGGGGTGAGAGGGGTGGAGAACGGACAGACTCCCGGTACCCCTGAGGGCAGGATGGCTGGACACACAATACCAGCCACAACCACAGGCGGGTGTTGCAGAGCACAGCAGAGCCATTCAGTGGCTTTGGACTTCTAGCACTGGACCCCACACCCCACCCCTACTTCATGAAGCCACAGTGTGCCTCTGGTGGGTCATGCTGTGTGTCATCTTAAGAAAGAATGTTCCGTAGGGTTCGGTGCCCATCACCCGTACACCAGTGAGGTATGGACATACCGGCATCCCTGAGTCAGGATCCAGAACCTGGATTTCTCGGTGTCACCTTCTGGCTGGACCCTCAGCCCATTCAGAAGGGTGGGAACAGTCAGCTACACCCTGGCCATGTGTGGTCAGGCCATTGGCCTGCTTCCTCCTGCATGGGGTTGGGACATATGCCTGAGAATTTATGTCTCTTAATGTTGGGTTTGAAAGTTGGGTCTTCTCAGCAACATTAGCCAGACAGAGTGAGGTGAAATCAATATTTCATCTATTTAGCAATACTCAGCCATGTGTCCATCCATCCATCCATCCACTCCTTCACCTACCCATCCACCCACACATCCACCTATCTACCTACCCATCCACCCCACCTACCCACCCATCCATCCATCCATTCATCCACCCCACCTACCCACCCACCCATCCACCCATCCATCCATCCACCCCACCTACCCACCCATCCATCCATCCATCTCTCCATCCATTTATCCATCTATCCATCCATCCTTCCATCCATCCACCATCATCCATCCATCTGTCCATCCATTTATCCATCCATCCATCCACCCATCCATCTGTCTGTTCACCCAGGAACTTGGTTACTCCTTTAGAAAGTGGGGGAAAGGTGCTGCCCCACCAGAGACCAGAGTCCCCCCACCCCCACCCCGGCTGTGGAGGCACCAGGAATCAGCCATGCTCCCATCTGCTCCTCAATATTGCATTTTACCTGCTCGAAGGCCACTCCTCTCCCTCCCTCTGAAGCCTGGGCTGCTGTGTTTTCTGGCCCAGGAGTGGGGTGTAGGTGGGAGAGATAGGGGGTCCGGCCTTGATGCTCATGGTGAAAGATGTCCTGTTTTCCTCTTTTCTCTCTGGAACATCAAGTTGATGGAAAGGCAGGGGGGACCCATCCCTCCCTCAGACACATTGCCCCTCCCCTGTGGGTAGTCCCCACAAGTTCCCTTCACACTTATACCAATGACTTGCCAAGAATTATAAAAGGGACTCGCTTCTAGGAGTAGGGGACTGACCCTCTGCCTCCCAGGTCTGCTTCTGGGATGACATCACTTCATTCCACAGAAAACTTCCCAGCAGTCAGTGGGGCACAGAGCTCCTCCCAAGGCTGTCTTTCTTAGGAGCCCAGACCCAAGCTCCCAGATTCCCACCCCACCCCCAGGTACCAAGTGGTAGTGCGATGTGGAACTCTCTGCTCTTGGGCAGTGTTTCCCACAATTCTTTAAAGGCCTTGTGAGCAATTAGGTCTTGCCTCTGCAGGAGTCAGTTAGGAATGTGGGAGTCCTGGGCCTCTGCCCAAGAGCAGCCTCTTATTGGGGGTGGAGTATGGGGGTGTATAGAGAATGAGGGGGTATCTGGGGATGTGTGGGTATATGGGGATGTGGAGTGTGCTTGGGGGGATGGGGTGTATGGGGTGTTTGGGTGTATGGGGAAATGTGGGGCGTATGTGGGAGTGTATTGGGGGATGTGTCTATGTGTATGGAGGAGGTAGGGGTATATGGAAGATAATGGGTGATACCAGTCCCAGGTGTGGCTTAAACCTCCCTTCTTCTTCCCAGGTGGGGCCTTGAGGTACTCACTTCTACCTATAGGGACTGTCCTGAGACAGAACTGTATAGCTGGGGGCACTTGGTACTGAGACCATTCTCGGGGCCCAGAGCATTGTGCTAAGAGCCCAGATTTTGGTATAAGGTTGGACAGGATTCAAATTCCAGCTCAAATATTTCCTAGCTGTGTGACCATGGGCAAGTAGTTCAAGCTCTCTGTGCCTTAAAAGGGAAATAACAGAGCCCACTGTGGGGGATTTAGTGAGGATTAAATCTGCAAGGCCTGCGAGACAGGGTTTGGCACATGCCCTAGCCCTTCTCAGTTTATGTGCTAGAATCAAGCCCTCGCTGCTGAGGCAAGCATGTTTGCTGTCCATACCCGCCAGCTAAGGAAGCAGGGCTGTGCACCTGACTCCTGGCATGCCTGCCCCTCGCCACCCTGACCTGCTTGATCAGGTTTTGACCAGGCTTCAAAAGATCCCGGAGAAGGGGGTCTCTAGTCTAGTTCAAAGTGCCCCAGTCAGGGCTAGGGCAGGGTGGGCCACCGGGCTGTCCCTCCAAGGCCTGCTGAGTCTTGGCCTCACCCGAGGGCCAGCTGGACGAATGCTCCAATTAAAGGTAATTCCCCCTTTCCTACCTTGAAATTCCTATCGATTTCCTCCCTAAATAGAAATTCCCATCGATCCCTTGTCTGTCCAGATTACTATCCTCGGCTGTTGCCTGCAGAGCTGCGTATCTTCCCGCTCCTTCCAAGGGCCATAACTCTTTCCAAGGTGACCCTGCCACCACCCGCACCTCCCCAGCTGGGCTGAGAAGAGGACCCGCCTCTGCCCTAGGGGGTGATAAAGACGTCAAGGTGCTTGGGACAGGTATGGGGAACCGCTGCTCAGGTGGGAGGTAGAGGACCAGCAGCCATATCCTTGGCAGGAAGCCAGCTCCCCCAGGACAGGTTTCCTAGGTGAGGACAGGCTTGGGATCCTGGCAGCTGGACTTCCTCAGACTTGGCGGTACTCTGAGCATGGGTGGGCTCCCCAGGACCTCTCAAAAGTGGGGAATTTACACCAGGTAAATTGGCAGATGCTACAGATCAAGAGAACCTGCTGGGGAGCGTGAACCAGGGTTTCCCCCCCCCGCCCCCCGCCACACACACACTTGCTTCTTATTCTGTGGCTACTGCTGTGTCCCTTCCAGAAACAATGGGTGACTCATCATCCGATGGTCAGAGCCTCCCTGCCCCATAGCTCCGCCTCTGCGCGTTCTTCTCAACACCCAGCCCTACTCCACATCCATCATCGGTGCTCATGAACCCTGACAATCTTTTCCCCTTCTGCCCACCTCCCCCAGGGCAGATGAAGGAAGTCAGGTCCCCATACTGTGGCGCTTCAGGGCCAGCTGAGTGGCTTAGTAGCTGGGTAGCTCAACAAGTCACCACTTCTGGGGTCTTTGGCCTCCTTCCTGGACAGTTCAAATTGTGCCGGGGCCACCTCCAAGCAGCTGGCTAAAAGCCTAGGCTACAGAGAAGGGTCATGTCCAAGGTCACACAGCTATTCAGCCTTGGCTGGGATTTGAACCTGTTCCTGTCCCTTTGAGGTTCTCTGGGCTGTTGACAGTGATGAAGCCACCCTGCTCTGCTCGCTGGTCTACTTCCTTGAGGTGGGGGTGGGGGTGTCTCTCTTCCTGGACTTCAGCTGGAGGTCAGCAAATCCCAGAGATCCTATCCCCCTGCCCCCTCCCCCTAGATTCTGGCAAGCGGCTATACTGGCTTTGACTTGGGTGCAAGGGACCTGAACTCAGGGTCTCAAACTTGCACAACAAGTGTCTAATCTGCTGAACCATCTCCCAGCCATCCACAGCCCCGTTTTTAAAGGCCAGGACTCACATATCTTGCGTTGACCTGGAACCAACATTAGCTGAAGATGTTCTTGAATTCCTGATCCCCCTGCCTCTACCTCCCCAAAGGTCTTAATGCCTGTTTTCAAGCTCTTGCTTGGGAAGGACCTGGAATGTTCTTAAGTGCTCTTCTTTGTCTTTCCATACCTCCAGAGGAACACACCAGCAGCACAGCCACTGATATCGACATGGCGAGGAGCCCTAACACTAGGCATTTCCTTCAGGAATGTCTGCAGTCTCCCCAGTACCGCCAACCTTGTTCTCCCTGTCTGATGTGGAGACATGTTTGTGCAGTGTAAACCTGATTATTTCCTTATTAGTGACTCACCATGCTTAATTCACTCTTCCCATTGATCCTGCTCCAAACAGAGGGATGACCCTGCCCCTCCCATCCCATCAGCCATGTTGATATACTGGGGGACCCAGCCTCTGGGGGGGTGAGAGGAATCTGGGTAGCCGAGTGGTGATTGGCTAGATCTGTTTAAAGTTCATTTGGGTGTCTGATTGCAGGAGGGCAGGTGTGTTGGTTGGATATTTATCCACTCAACACAAGATAGGATCATCTGGGAAGAAGGAACCTCATTTTTGTGAATGCCTTTGTTGTGTTGGTTTAGGGTCAAGTCTGTGAAGTATCTTCTCAGTTAATGATTGATGAGGGAGGACCCAGCCCACTGTGGGTGGCACCATCCCTAGGCTGGCGGTTCTGGGTTCTGTAAGAAGGCAGGCTGAACAAGCCAGGGAGGGCAAGTCAAGTAAGCAGCATCTGTCCACACCTCTGCATCAGCTCCTGCCCCAGGTTCCAGCCTTGGGCTCCCTTCATGGTAGACTGCTATCGCTATGATGAAATAAACCCATTTCTTGCCAGGTTGCTTTTGGTCATGATGTAAATTTATACCACAGCAACAGAAAGCAAACAAAGACAGGATATCACATGGGTGGCAAAGGCCAAGGTACCTCCGAGGCCTGGCATTTGGACAGTTGACCCATGTGGTAGAAGAGTCAAAGGCCACACTCCCAAGTACCTCTGTTCTGGCTCAGTCCTGCACTTCCATAACAAAAGATACTTCGGGCTTGGTGATGGTTGGTTCCCGTCTACTCATCTGTGCATAGACCCCATGCTATCAGGCAAGGCTGTGTCAGAGGACACACACAGAGCCAGATCGACATCTTTGTCCTCCTCAGGGTCTCATCCTAATGGAGTAAACAGACACTAAATCTCCTGGACAGGTCCATCCTGATGGTGGCAAACACTATGAAGAAAAGTTTGTGTGTGAGGGGCTTATCTGGGGACGGTCCCTCTGGGCTGGGAAGCCCCGCCGGGCTGCCAATGGTCTTGACATTCTGAGGTAGTGAGGAAGAGGTATAAAGGCCTCGGGCAGGTGTAGACAAGGCTGCACAGCAAAGTGCTAAGGTTCTGCTTTCTGGAATCGGGCCCTAAGGGTTTCCTGACTTGAGAAGCCGCCCTGAGTCCGGAGGAAGTCCAACTCCGTCTTCACTTCCTCAGCTTCCGCTTCCTCCTCTGGGGCCACCACCCGCAAAGCACCCAGGAGAACTGAATCAGCCTCCTTAGGTCAGGGCGCTCTTCTCCCAGCGCGCAACCCTGGGATGCTATGGAGGCCAAAAGCCCTTGTTTATGGAGCCGCTGAAAGGTGCGGGTCTGTGAACAAAGCAGCTTGTTACACTCAGGCCTCAATAAAAAAGCTTCTAAGGGCCTAATTAACAGTTTAGGTACATATAAAAACATAATGAGAAAAACAATCTGTTTGCAAAAAAGGGACGAAAGAAAAAGAAAAAAAAAATTAAAAGGCCAAATTGGCAGAACCTGGCCCGCTGTCGGGCGCGTGGCGTCTGCACAGCTCGGGTGGCCGCGAGGGCTGGTCTAATGGCCTCCTCGCAAGCCGATATTCCACCTCTGTATGTCTGAGCAATTTTCAACTTGGCAGGAAGGGAGCCGCGCGGAAATTTGCGTAAGCCTTGATAAATATTTTATGCAAATTAAAATTGAATTCTTTGCTTAGTTTAAGCAATTTCCCTGTAAGGAGTGTGTCGAGGAGAGAGATTACAACATTTGCCTGGTTTGTTTATAATTTAATTTTTTTTTTTATGTTGCGGCTGGCAGAGGAGGAGATGGCAACACCTGTGAGTGTTTATAACGTCCCATCTCCTTCACAGCTGCTCCTATTCAAAACACCTCGCCGGCGTAATAATTTCATAAAATTTCATGATTTACCATCTGCTCGTGCCGGTTTGGGCTTCAGCAATAAGCTCGCTCGTGGCGCCCGGCCCAGAAAGGTACAATAACTGTATATTTTAACTTAATGGTTTTTTTGGGGGGCATGCAAATTTCTGTGAGCAGATTGTGTTGAGGCCTGGGCTTGGAGCGGCCTCCCTGAGCCCCAGAAGCCCCCCGGAGCACCCCCAGCTCAGTGAAGGTTGCCCGTGTCAAAATCGAGATATCAAACACCAAGGCTGAAAGACAAGGTAGGAGGTACAAGAAGATTATTTTCCTTTTAGCGTTTGATGTCTGTGCATTTGGGTAATTAAAATGATTACTACAACAATTAAAGCAAGTAATTAGAAACTAATTACACCAGCATTTTTTGTGATTACAGGAGCAGATGAAAATAGTGTTCAAAATTAAATTCATTGCATATTCATGGGAATGAAATTAAATACTGCTGGGTGGATGAGATAATCGGGGGAGAGGAGAGAGGAGAGGCATTCTGGGATTCGGAGAACAGACTGCGGTTAATACTCCAAACAGACATTTGGTTAAATCAGTGATAATCTTTTAATGGCTTTAAAAGGGGCTAATATTTGGAAAGCAGTCAAAATTGCTGAGAGTTTCTGTTTTTCACTCACTCTGTGATAATACATACCAGCTGTAGCACAATGGAAAACATTTAATCATTAGCCACTCAAATGGAGGCGCAGGAGCCAGCGTCTCCCCGCCTCTCCTGGTGTCTCATGCACGACAATAAATTAAATTAAAGAATCTTAGCAGCTCTTTCTTCCTCCCCCCACCCCCTCCTCCTTCTCCCTTTTCCCCGGCTATTGACTACTTCCCAGCCACTGCCTTGCCACGACCATTTAATGAGATCCCGTAGATTAAATAGATTTTCTGTTTAACTCCACACTGGTGAGATAGCATGTCAACGACGGAATGGCTATTAACATTTAAATATTTCACAGAACAAAAAAAAAATCGGAATATGAATTTTTCATTGTTTCGACGCTCCCTCTCCCCCTCCCCCTTTCCCTCCCTCTCCTTTTTTCACGGCTCTCTCTCTCTCTCTCTCTTTCTCTCCCTTTCTCTGCTAGACCTAATGAAACTAAAGTAATTAGAAAGATACAAGAAGTGGGCTTTCACCAGAGTGCAATTAAATTGAGCGGGGAGCCGTTATTTATATAGGCTGGTCACTCCGTAGCTGTGGCTATTTTCTCAGCCTGCTTGAGTCATAGATTATTACAAGAGATTAATAATGTAAATTCCACTGACTCGGCTGCTCTCCGAGCCTTGGCCTTCAGAAATTGATGGGCACGCCATCCATCACCTCCTCCGGTCCAGGCCTGTCCCTCTGCAGCGCTCACAAGCCCCTGCACCCCACTCTGAGCTCGCCTGCCAGCTCCCTATCCTGTTCCCGCTTTGCCCCCGGGTCCCCACCTTTTCTTTTTTATGGGGGGGGGTGTCCTATTTCTCTGTAGCTTTTCTCTTGTATTTATCTCGCAGTTCCTTCAGTGCTAGCCTTTTTTAATTTCTGGCTGATTTTTTTTTAGAGGCCAACAATGCTACGGCTCCCCACACCCCTGTCTCCGAGAAGGGGTCTGTTTGCCTCTTATAAACCCATACAGGAGTGGGTGGATTAAAGGCACAATTTGCCAATGGTCTCCCCTTCCCCCGATTCTCCCTCTGGGACCACTCTCTGTACATCTGTCTGTCTGGCTATCCATGCATCCGTTCGCTACACTTCTCTGCGCAGGCGCATCTGTTCCCCACTGCCTTTGCAGCCACAAGAGGGTAGAGCTGAGACTGGGGTCCTCTGTGGTTTCCTAGCGGCGTGACCTTGGCTCGGAGCCTTCTGACCCTCATCCACTAAGGAGAGGTAATAAATCAGGTATTACTGAGTCTGCGAGTCTGCGGGCAGAGCAGGAGGAGGCCTAGGTTCTCAGAGGGGGCGGGCTGGTGAAGAAGGACGCCCTCCCTCACCTCTGCTGGTGCTCTTGCGCGCTCGCAATGAGCAGTGAGTCTGTCCCGCCCATCATCCTTCCCAGCCCCAGAGCATCTTGTCAGCTGGTTGTGTTGTGAGGAGGGGTGGTGTCCAGAGCCTGGAGTGACTAGGGTCAAGGAAGGACGAGGTCCCCAAGGCAGGTCACTGGTGTGTCTCACCCGTACCTGCCCAGTTTGGGAGTGACTTCATGTCTGTGGAAACCGCTCAAAATGTGCCCAGACAGGGCATTCTGAGGAGCCAAGAGGGCCGGCTTTCAAAACAATTAGCGCCAGCATCTGCCTGAGCACCCATGCTGGTTTTGTATAATTAAAACAAGGCTCCAGAATCCCACTGGACACTCTTTAAAAACGACTCATTTTCGGCATTATTTACAATGATGAGATGGTGGGAGAGAGACTCCCGGACCCCTCCAGCTGCCCCTGAGGAGAGGCCTGGTGCCTCCATTACCAGCTGGGCCTCCTGGCTTCTGCTCTCTTCCTAAGGGGTGGTCCCAGCACCCAGGGTGGGCCTGAGAGCACTGTGCAGGATCACGGCTGTGATCACTCCTTCATTATCTACTGGGGTGGGTCTTGCTGGCTGAGACAGGGATGTAGAGAGAGACTTTGGAGGAGGTAGGAACAGGGAGAGGGTGGACCATGAGTCCCCTTGAATTCTATGGACTAGAGCTAAAATTTAAAGATGTATTTATTTTATTTGTATGGGTGTTTTGCCATGTGTATGGGCACCAAGTTCATGTGTGATACCTCCAGGGGTCGGAAGAAGGCATTGGAGCCCCTGGAACTGAGATCCTATGTTGAGTTGCCAATGTGAGTGCTGTGAACTAAACCCAAGTCCTGCTGGAGCATTAAGTGCCCCTAACCACTGAGCCATCTCAACAGTGGTGTGTGTGTATGTGTGTGTGTGTATGTGTGTGTGTGTGTAAACTGTTTTTTATTCATCTCCATATGTGTATGTCTGTGGGTCCTGGAGATTGAATTCAGGTCATCAGACCTTATGGCAAGTGCTTTTTACCTATGTGGTTAGCCATCTTGTCAGGCCTGGAACTTTCAAATAAAGCATCACTAAGAAACTAAAGAAGCAAAGAAGAGATGGCAGCAGGTCTCAGAGAAGGCAGTGCATTGAAAATGATAATCATGAGCAGGTCATGACATTAAACTTCAGCTGTGGAATGTGGGATGGAAAAGACACTGTGGGTGTCAGGGTCTAGCCTGGACAAGGCCTGTGGGTGTCAGGGTCTAGCCTGGACAAGGCCTGTGGGTGTCAGGGTCTAGCCTGGACAAGGCCTGTGGGTGTCAGGGTCTAGCCTGGCCTGTATTCTTTCATCTATGCAACCCTGGCTATGGTGAGGGGTGTTCGTTGACAGCTGTGAACGTTCAGAGCCCATGGGAACACACACATGAGGGCCATTCTGTGTGGAGATAGACACACATGCACCGGGCCTATGTTTGAACACACACAGAGTGAGCATTTCATGTATCCAAGTATGAAATCGAGCACAACTTGGGCATGTAAGTACACACTTCCACATGCTCAGGTACACACACGTGTGCATGCACAAGCGGGCACAGATGGGCGTTGCAAACATTACTGCCTGGTGAAGCAATGGAGTCATGTTCCCAATTCTGATTCTGGAAAACCACGATGGGCACTGGCAGCTGCACCAGGCACCATGTGGGCCTCTGGGGTCATGGCTGAACTGAGAATCTCAGGGAGAACCATTGTACAGAACGAGAGACTGGTCTGGGTATGAGGGGGTTCAGAGCATGACACAGGGAGCCAGGCCATTCACTGCCTCCAGCCGGTGACGTCATCATGTTGAGAATAACCAAGAGAACAGGATATTATAGAAGCGAGAGACCCTAGGAGCCAAGGCTGGATGCTGGATGGACCTGTAATCAGACCAACCCCTCCACTTGGCTCCATTTTACAGATGAGCTAACAGAGGCCAAGGTCACCGTGACTGGATACATGTCCAGTCAATCTCTATTTCCACTCACATCACAGATAGAGGGAATTTCCTCGGGTCTGTGATGGCAGTCTGGGCCATGGAACTCATTCAGGCCAGTTAGTGAACTCAGAAGAGTGATGTTCAATACACTGCGTGGCTCCCTTAGGCATGATGGGAAGCAAAGCTTTGTCTACATCAGCACAGCCCAGGCAGCTTGCAGCCCCATGTGCACGACAACCTGTTTACTGTTAGTTACTGAGTAACTTCAGGGTAGTGTGTTACACAGCATCATCATAAGCTGTAGCTGATGTATAGTTTCTCGCTAAGAGTGGTAAAGTTGAGATGTAAACGGAGGTGGTTCTGGCCAGAGCCTGGGAGCAGAATCCTTGCATAGCAAATCGGAGTGTGGGTGAAGTTCCTGGCAGAGAGCCAGGCTCTTCTTTAACGTGCCTACACAGTTAGTATCACCTTCCTGTCACCTCTAGAGGGCAAAAGAAATCCCAACACCCTGGCTGGCAGAAGGACCGAATACCCAGTAGGGATTTCTGGGCACAGGTGACCATTGTCCACCTGGGTGCTACAGCCTACAGCAGGGAAGTGTGATAGCAGGGTTGCAGTTACCCATCCGCCCGTCCATCCGTCTGTCCACCCGTCTGCCCGCCCGCCCGCAGGGGAGCTACTGTGAGCTGTTGCCACCTCCTTAGGCATCCTCCTCAAAGCTGAATTTATTCGAGAGGCTCCAGGTTCACATTCAAGCTCCAGCCCACCACAGGCTGGCTCAGATTTCTTCCCTGGATCCGGGAACAAAGAGACCTGAAGGAAGAGCTGTCCAGTGAATCTGAACCCGGGAGGCTAACCACGAGCCCTCGAAGCCAAGCACAGCTCCACGCATCCTCCAGGACGCAGGTTCTCACCGCTCGCCCATGCCTTTGCACACCTGGGAGGAACGAAGGGACCGGCCCTCCTGCGGCCAGTGTCGCGTGAGGAGAAACTTTGCGCAGCACTTGTCTTTCCTGCTATCTACCCTCCACACTCCATCCACGTCATTTTACACTTTATAGGTGGTATAAGGACAAGGTGTGGGACCCTACCTTGGCCTTTGTGGCTACCGGGTTCCGAGAACCCATGGCTTATTTAATCTTCACCAAACTTCCTTTGTGAGAACAATTAGCCCCATTTTCCAGATTAGAAAATCAAGGCTCAGAGAGGAAACCCAGGTTTGTCTGGCTTTGAAATCTAATTCTCCCCCAAGTGCCTCTCCTTTCTGGGACCTCCAGACCCCATGCCCCGAGGCAGGACTCACCACCCCTCTTAATTGTAATTCAACTACTTGTGATATTTTGGTACCAATTAATATTGATTTTACAATTGGTTTACGGAGATGTTGTTTTATTACTAATATATTTAATGCGCAAATCAATGAGAACACTTGCCTGGCCCTCTCCCTGGAAGGTAATAAAATCAGATATCTCAGGGGTGAAACACTACCCAATTCTTGAAAGGCAAAGCAGATGTTTAATGTAATAGTTAAGGACTCGCTGGGTGGTCGGTGAAGCTGCCACTTCCCCAGCCTGCTTTCTGCTTTTTTTTTCTAGCAGAGACTTCATCTCTGAGCATCTCCAGGGACAAGCAAAGGTACAGGGGCCAGGCCTGGGGGGGAGGGGGGTTGGGCCTCGCTGCTCACTCGCTCTCCAACCTTTTCTCCCCTCCTCCTCCTCCCTTCACCTCCTCCCTCTCTCCTCCCTGTCTCCTCCCCTCTCCCTCCCTTTCCCCTCCTCCCTTCCTCCCCTCCTCCCCCTTCCCTCCTCCCCCTTCCTTTTCCTCTCCTCCCCTCCCCTCCCCTCCTCTTCTCCCCTCCCCTCCCCTTCTCTCCTCTCCTCCCCACCCTTCTCCTCTTCTCCTTCCCTTCCCCTTCCCCTCCCTACCCCTCCTTCCCTTGGTGCACCGGTATTTTTCCACTACCCCTCGTCTAATTGTTACCGTTCCCATCTCACCCACATGTACATTCACTGACTCAGCCCAGGTGTGTTTCTCTGTTCATGTGATCTTGTGTTGCTATTGTTGGTGCTTTCTGGGGGGGGGGGGTTGTTCTGAGACAAGGTTTTGCTTTGTATCCCAGGATGGTCCTATATCCACCATCCTCCTGCTTCTGCCTCCTGAATCCGGAGATTACAGGTGTGAGTCATTAATCATTGGTTCTTATGCTTTTCAGTGTGTTCAACACGTTCTAATCATTCCTTCATAGGCCCATTCAATAGTTTGTATGTTCTTTTGTCTGTTTCATCCATCCTTTCATTCATTCACCCAATCTTTAGATTCAACCATTTGTTCCATCACCCACCCACTCACCCACCCATCCAGCCATCCACCCCCCACCCCCTCCACCCACCCATCCACCCATCCATCCACCCCCCACCCCCTCCACCCATCCAGCCATCCACTCAGAAAGCTACCTATTCATCCACCCATCCATCCACCCACCCACACACCCACCCATCCACCCATCCATTCAACCATAAACCCACCCACCACCCACCCATCCATTCACCCATAAACCCACCCATCCATCCACCCATCCACTCATCTATCCATCCACTTGTCCTCCAATCCAATTGCTCAACCATTGTTCATTCACCCATGCATACAAGTATTCATTCATTCATTCATTCATCTATCCATTCATCTTTGATTTGTTGATCTTTCCTCTATCATAGTCCATTCATCTATCTATCCACCCACCCACCCACCCACCCACCCACGCGCCCACCCATCCATCCACCCATAAACCCACCCACCTACCCACCCATCCATCCAACCATAAACCTACCCACCCACCCACCCATCCATTCACCCATAAACCCACCCATCCACCCATCCACTCATCTATCTATCCACTTGTCCTCCAATCCAATTGCTCAACCATTGTTCATTCACCCATGCATACAAGTATTCATTCATTCATCTATCCATTCATCTTTGATTTGTTGATCTTTCCTCTATCATAGTCCATTCATCTATCTATCCATCCATCCATCCATTCATCCATCTGACCATCCGGTCATCTGCCCATCCATTCAACCATCCATTCACTCACCAGGTTCATGTCCAACTGGATGGTGAGGTTGGAGGTGGAACTCTGGACCAGACATATGGTTCCAGCTGCTTCCTGGGTTCCCTGTCACATGAGGGAGAAAGTACCCTGTGTTCTCCTGTTGACTTGTCCCCCTTCTGTCAGTCTTCAAAGCTAGGGTCAAAGAACCTCTGTGCTGGCCTGGTTCCTTGGGATTTTCCAGACTCCTTTCTTTCCCAAGTAGGCACTGGGGCTGAGGTATCTAGAGTCTGTCTGGGACCAAATAGGGACTCTGCAGGCCCACTCAGCAGTGATCCCCTGGGACCTCTAGCCTCCATATCCTACTACACTAGCCTGGGCACTCCAACATCTGCGGTGGGCTCCGCTCCACTTTTGTCCTGGGTTGGGGTCTCAGCACATGCCCAGAGTGAAGAGAAACTCAACTCTAGTGTCCTAGCTGTTGGCAGGAAAACATTACTGCCCCCATAGGGAAATGGAGGCATAAAGAGTGAAAGTCTTACTCAAAGTCATGTGGCTCATGGATGTTAGACCAAGAGTCAACCTGCAGGTCTGACCAATCCCCAAACCTGTCCTTTCCTAATCACAGAGGATTATAGACTCTGGACATCTGGAGTATAGACCTCAGAGCTAAGTGATGGAGTTTAAAACCTCATGTCCTGAGGCAGAGGCAGGCGGATTTCTGAGTTCGAGGCCAGCCTGGTCTACAGAGTGAGTTCCAGGACAGCCAGGGCTATACAGAGAAATCCTGTCTCGGAAAAAAAAAACAAATCCAACCCCCCACCCCCAAAAAAAACCTCATGTCCCTCAGACTAACCATGGGGCCTCTGGTACATAACCATCCTTTCTCTGTCTTGACACCGTATCTATCAGTGTGGCTGTAGCTATTGCAGGCAACTCGGGATCCTGCAAGTAAGGGGGAGGTCCTGCCTCCATACTGGAGCTTTGAAGTGAACTGTCTCCTGAGGATCCTAATGGTGTAGGGCACTGGGCCAACCTGGGCTCAAGGGAGTAAGTAGTAGGGTCAAGTGTGGGCTCTCCAGAATAATAATACTCTTCCCTCCTGGTCCCTCCAAGGCTCTGTAAAGGAGGAGAGAGGGGGGATGTGTAGGAGTCCAGCTCCCTACTGTGGTTTATACAGGAGCTCATAATGACACTGGCTGGCAGTAAGTCTGGCCACCCTCATGCCATTCTACTTTGGGCACAGAGTGGGACCAGTTACTGGATCTGTACTTATTTACTCCATGGGTGTGACCCTTATTGTTCCTACTCCATAGAAGGCAAACTGAGGTCCAGAGACAACAAGACAGCCTTGAGTTCCACAGAGGCCAGCCTTGGGCAGGATCCTGTAGACCCAGAATTCTAAACTCAGCCCAAGATGTTCTTTCTGCTCTGGCTGATTCCATTTTTTCTGCTCATGGTCAACTCATGCATCCTCCCCACAAAGGATAGGCCTTTGTGGCCATGAACCACTTGGGGGGCCCTCGAGTGATGTTTGCCAGGGACAGACATTGGAACCTCTCTTCCCTCTTACCTCAGTGAGCCCTTGGGGGATGTCCAGCTCCAGGAAACAGGGCTGAGGACAGCAAAATGGTGGCTTCTTCCCTTCTTGCCCTTTTTTTCTGTAAATTGGGTGCATGTGTAGGAGCAGGAACAAGAGGATGGGGAGAGAGCATAGGAGACATGTCCCAATAACCTGTGTTGGGTTTTCTTTCAAGATTTGGTAGGTGAGAGTGGGGGAGGTGGGAGTTTTGGCTAATCTTATAATGTGGTATATTTTATTTGCAAGTTTTAATAATAGAAAGGAGTTTTGGTTGTCTTCTCTTTTTTGCCTTTGCAGTGCTGGGAATGAGAGCCAGAGGGAGTCTAATACAGTGTGCGAGGTCAGCACTTCACCGCTGAGCCGCCTCCCAGCCCCAAGGATCTTAGTCTTAGTTTAAGAGATGATGTGTTTGAGGCCAGCCTGGTCTATATAGAGTTTCAGGCCAATCATGGCTATAGAGGGGGATACTGAGGGTGGGGGGAATGTGTATCCTCTTTGGGAACTTCAGGGATTAGTCTCATTTAGTGGGAGAAAGGATATGTGCAGAGATGGGGGTTCAAATCCCGCTGCCCCGGGTCAGAGCAGGACAGGGCTGTCCACTGGGGCCTGGGTTTGGGGGGTGGTGCAGTGCAGGAAGTATAAACATACCCAGAGTCACATATGTAAGTGTTTGCAGAGGCTCTGTGGCCCATGACCTTGATGACCTTGGAAGATTCCCTCCCCTCGTCGACGGCGGGGTGATGAGGAAGGAAGCTGCGAGAGACTGTGATCTGTTCTAAGGCACGTGTGACATGACCCCTAACTGTGAGCTTATACTGTGGCTATTGATATAACTTATCATTAAGTGTTAGCCCAAACTCCTTTGTTGTAAAATTCAGTGATCATCTATTCCAAATTTCCCACAATGGTGCCTGATATGTGTTGGATACTTAATAAACATAGATTATTTCTGTTCCATGAAATGTGTATTTATTGATGTATACACACACACACACACACACACACACACACACACACACACACCCAAAAATTATCCAGAAGCAAAAGTACCAGCATTTCTGCAGTGATCTGTTTTTTCCGGAGTAAGGGGATTGGGGGATGATTCTTGGTGGCTTTCTGTGTTTTTTGTATCTTTAAGGGAGAGGTGTTCATTCTGCAAGAGGCTGGCAGAGTCGGTACAAACTAAGCTAGAAACAATGGTTAGTTACAGCAGTGAACAGTGACCTGGCCTGTAGGATCTTCCTGCTGTCACTTCCAATGGAATGCTTTGTTTCCTGGGGTGAGAATGGTCCAGAGAGATGCAGACAGATGGGAGCCCTGGCACGAGTCTTAGGGGATGGGGAGTTTCCTCTTGCCTTGGGCATATATGAGGGGTGTCCACAGCTGGGCTATGACACCAGGATCCTCCTGACACTTGCTTAGTGTGTGTGTGTGTGTGTGTGTGTGTGTGTGTGTGTGTAAGGGGGAATCTTGGGGCCCCAAAGCATCAGTTATACCCCAGTTTCTTCACTTCGACCCCAGCACCAGGCCCACCATTGGCTTATAGAACATGGAGACAATAGAAGCCGCGTGTAACCACTGTTTACAGAGAAAAAAAAAAACGGTACAAGATTTATTTATTGGAAAGTGACTGAGGAATATGAATTCTACACTCCATTTAAAATGCTTTTTATTTCTCTCAGCCTTGGGGCTCAGAGTACATCTAATTTCACCCACAGCTATAATTCTCTACCAAACAGTTCCTG
Source organism: Apodemus sylvaticus (assembly GCF_947179515.1). Lineage (NCBI taxonomy): Eukaryota > Metazoa > Chordata > Mammalia > Rodentia > Muridae > Apodemus > Apodemus sylvaticus. Next base: position 13,100,597 of record NC_067476.1, on the reverse strand, counting down.
CTGTTCCTCTGGGGTCCCCAGGAACTGAGTTAGTTTATGTCTGCTACTGACGAGGCTCAGACAGGGGCAGCAGCGGCTACGTGCCAGCGTGGGGGGGGGGTCCTTTCCCCGCTGCCCCTGCACAGATATTCTGCACGTGTGCACAGTGGGCCAGCACCCAGGCTGAGGCCTTTGGGGGTACCCAGGGTAGCAGGCCTTGCAGTGGCTTGGGCTCCAGCAGCTGAGTGAACCATATCTCACACTGGACGTGTTGATTGCTGGAACCTCAGCACCAACAATTAGTTTGTTAGTGTATTTATCTGTGAATGTTGGAGTCCATGATTACAGATCCAATAGTGGGATTGTGGCGGTGTTTAGAGATAAATCTGTGCTCTGGGTCAGACGGTGTCGGCAGTGGGTGGGGGTGGGAGACCCCCACGAGGAAGGGCTTTGCCCGCCGGTCCCACCATCTATCTGCTGCTTGCTGGCTGTTATCTGCTGGTCCGCTCGCCCATCTAGAAGCATCTGTCTATTTGCCTTCTTGTATCTCAGGTCCTGGAGTTACAGGGAATACCAGAGGTGCTGAGCAGCCAGGCCACGCAGGTGCTTCTTGGAGACACAGCCCACTCTCATCCTCGCCAGAGGATGGATGGAAGGAATGTTATAGAAGCTTCCAGAGAAAAGATAACTAGCTCTGTCCAGCAGTGGGTCCTGACCTGAAGTCATATTTTCTATATTCATTCTTTGTCCTGTTGCTGCAACAAAATACCTTTAAAAAAAAAAAGAAAGAAAGAAAGAAAAAGTTTAAAGAGGGAAGGGTTTATTTATGCTCACAGTTTGCGAGAACAGTCCGTCACTGCAGGCAAGGCACAGTGAGTGACAGAAACCTGAGGCAGCTGCTGGCGTCACATCCGCGGTCGAGGAGCAGAGGGGCGTGGAGGCTAGTGTTTAGCCCACTTCCCCCTCTTTATGGTGTCCAGGATTCCAGCCCGTGAAATGGTGCTACTCACATTTAGGGTATGTCTTCTCACCTCAACTACCCTGACTGAGAAATGGCCTCAGCTAAGCCCAAGGCTCAGTACTGAACCATCACATCCAAGTATCTTCAGTCTTTATGGGATTTTCTCTTAGGACTCTCCCTCCCTTAGGGTCTCCCCACCAGATTGGGGGCACACATCCTTTCAGCTCCTCAACCACGCAGTAAAACCAGCTCCCCATCTATGGAAGACACCCTCTGCTTTTCTTTGTCCCTCAGACATTCTGGGGTTCCCTTCTCTGGGTCTTAAGCTTTAGCCTTTCTGGCCTTGTCTCTTCCCACATCTCCCAGGTCCATCCTGCTTAGCTGGCTTCTTAAAGGGCCATTCCTTGAACTGGTTCTCCACCTTCAACTTCTCTGGGTGTCCTCCATCTGTCTGGGGGAGCAGGTCCCACACCCCTCCTTCCTCCTCATGGTTCCTATGTCTCTACCTTCTGTGAGCCTGGGTTTCCAAGATCTCTCTGTAGTAGCCCAGGGCCCTGTAGTCCCACCCAAGCATTTATTGACAGGGACCTGGAAAGGGTAGGGCCTCCTTCACCTCCAGCCAGAGAGTGACTGGCTGCCTGGCTCTCTTCCCAGACACGACTGGAATCAGACCAGCTTGGGCCAGGTCACCACCCTGACAGTGTGTCTACGGAAGCTTCCAACTGGCCTAAAAGCTCCAAGTGACTTTCCATAAATATTCCCAAGAAAGTAACTCTTTCCAGTTAGGGCTGATGGTAGGTTTAATGAGAACAGAAACTATCAGAGGCCCCCATTCACTCCAGCACAGACACTTCACCTGACACTCTTGTATAACATTTCATTTTAGAGGGCAAGGGGTGTTTGAGACTGGCTTTCATGTAGCTCAGGCTATCCTCAAATTCACTACTGGCCTAAGATGACTTTGAACACCTGATCCTCCCGCTTCTGTCTCCCAAGTGCTGTGGCAATGGGTGCGTCGTTACATCTCTCGTGTGTAATTTTCACAAGAACAAGGTAAAGTGTGCAATGCCCATGCAAAGACATGGGGAATGAGACCCGAAGGGTTTGAGGACACACCTGCGGTCATGGGATACGAGGTGGGGCAGTTAGCATTCCAGGGTGAGACCCTGTGACTCTCAGATTCTGCCTTCACCACTGTCCGTGACCTTTACGGTCTCATAGGGTCCTGAGCCAGCCTGACTCGGGGCCTGTGGATATGTTTGTCTGAGTGGCAGCCCAGGCTCTTGGGTGTCTGCAAGGTTCTCTAGGTTGCTGAAGGAGGACTAACCTTAACCCACTAATCAAGCAGTCTTCTCTTTCTTTTTTATTAAGATGTGATTCATATGCCATTAAATTGACACCTTTATGCATATAGTGCAGTATTTCTTAGCAGCCAGACATGTGACCAGCTAAGCCACTGTCTCTACAGACTGATTCCCCTAAGCACACCCCCCCCCAACCCTACAACGCCTCCCTCCTCAGCCTATGGCAACCGCTCCTCTGCTTCCTGTCCCACTGGACTTGTCTTCCTGAACGTTTCACGTGGCCTTTTATATGAGCATTTACTGGCTCGGTGTTTTTCAAGTTTATCTGTGTTCCTTCATCCCTGTAGCTGTGTATGGTCACCGTACACAGACATGCTCTGGTTACCCACTTGTGGGTCCACAGACTCTGTGATGTTTCCACTTTCGGCTACTTTGACACATGCTGCTCTGAGTTCCTGAAGGAGCCCTGGATTAAAGGTATCACACCTATTTTATCATTGCGAATACTGAGGCTCAGTGGGGTTAGGACATTGCTAATGTGGGGCAGCTTCAGACTTGAACTCCAGAAATCCCACAGTTTCATTCGCAATGTCCTGGTAAAACTTGTGGAACAAAAGAAGACAGGAAAAAGAGAGGCATGGGAAGGCAGTGGGCTCCTGAAGAACTTTAGAATTTCTGGATCAGTTTGTCCTGTTGGCTGCTTGGCTGCCCTCAAGAGGGTGGGGTTGTGGATGGGTTCCTTAGTAGGCTTAGACTCTTCTGGTGGCACAGGAATACTGGATCTGAGAGATGAAGGTCTTCTCTACTGTACAGGTGGGAAATTCCAGTATTGGAAGGGCCAGTAACAGGCCCAAGTCAGAAGACTAGGACTTGGATTTAGGTCTGTTTACATGTGAAGTGTGTGTGTGTGCATATATGTGGGTATATGTGTGTGCATTTGTGTCTGTATGTACATGAATATATTTGTGTACAGGATGGCTGTGGAAGGCATGTCAGAGAGGGAGTGCTGTATATTTAGCTGGCTAAGTAGCTTTTAGTATGGAAGGATGCTGTACCAGCCGGCCCATATCAGTATCCCCAGCAACACATAAAACCAAGCAATGATAGCACAAGCTTATAGCCACAGACTTAGAGAAAAGGAGACAGAAGGATCAGCAGTTCAGGGTCACCTATGTCAACACAGCAAGCTACACAAGACTTTCTGTCTCTTTGTCTCTGTCTCTCTCTGTCTCTCTCTGTCTCTGTCCCTTCCTCTCTCTCTGTCTGTCTCTTGGTTTTTTTGTTTTTGTTTTTTTTTTTTTTTTTTTTGAGACAGGGTTTCTATATAAGCCTCTGGCCATCCTGAAACTCTCTCTGTAGACAAGGCTGGTCTTGAACTCAGAGATTTACCCGCCTCTGCCTCCAGAGTGCTACAGTTAAAGGCAGACACCTCCACTATTCAATAAGAGGGAAAAGTGTCAGGGGCCTTGGGTAGAATGATAGCTACTGAGTGCCTGATAAGATCGGTGCCCATTTAACAGCAGTTTCATTCGTGATGACAGAAGCATTGGGTAAAGAGGCATCTCTGTCTCCGGAGTTGGCAACAGCTTCAGTGGGTCCTTGGCCTGGTGTGTGAGGGTGAGCAGAGTACAAACAATTCATAAGCATATGTGACATTAGGACGAGGACATTCCTGTTGTCACCACCTCTGGTTCTCGGTCGATTCCAACTATGTGCAGCCCCTGTCCTAAGCTCTTCATAATCATCCAGTCATTGAATCCTTACCTCGCCCCCTGAGATAGGTTAGATTTTATTATTCCATTTTACAGCTGAGGATATTTTGGCCCAGAGAGATTAATAACATGTGCAAAGCCTCACAGTGAATAAATTAAGGGACTTGGATTTGAATAAAAGCAGTCGGCCTCTCAAACCTATGCCTTTGGTGAGCACTAGGTTTTATTGCTTCTCCCTGGATGTGCTGTGTGGAGCTGGGACAATTGATGAGCAGAGCCTGTGGGGTCTGAGGAAGGCTGTCACGGGGACAGACTCCCAGCTAACATGGCCCAGGAGGAGTCCCGGCTCCTTCCTCTTCAGTCATCTTTGACAAAGCATTGTCTGGCATAAATTGTCTGTTTAGTTGTATTTCTTTTCTGTCAATCTTTGGGATTCCTGAGGGTAAGGACCTTGCTTGGCTAACCTTGCATGCCTCGCTCCTAGCATAGTGTCGGGCTTGTAGTAGGGAGCCTATCAACCGCAGTTTGTTACTGATGTTCTGTTCCTCGCATGTGCCGGGACTCAGCCACTGCCTTCTCCGTAAGAACCTGATTCTTGGGTACTACCAGGAGTACCCAGGCCCTGAGTCTAGGCAAGTTCAGAATCTTCGTCTTTCCTTTTGTGAGTCAAAAGGATTCTTGCTAAGTTCCCTCCTCCATAAGCCTGCACCCACCTTGGAAACAAGCTGAAAGTTCCTCATGTAAATGTCAGGGGAAAGACAGCACCAGTAGCTCACAGAACTGGTTCAGAGGAGTGTGAGGAAACAGCCCCAGCACCCTGGAGGCAGAGGCTGGGTTTCCACTGGCAGCATGGCTGTCTTGGTCACTGTCCTAGCTCTGTGGAGAGACACCACGACCAAAGCAACTCATAAAAGAGAGCGTCTACGTGTCCACTTGAAGACTGACTTACAATTTCAGAGGTTAATTTTATTATCATCATAGTGGAGAATATGGTAGCTGTCAGCAGGCAGGCATGTTCCTGAAGAAGTGTCTGAGAGCTACGACCTGATCCACGGTGGGGGTGGAGAGAGAGGGAGAGGGAGAGGGAGAGGGAGAGGGAGAGAGGTGTGGACTTTGACATCCCAAAGCCCACTCCCTAATGACTCACTTCCTCCAACAAGGCCACACCCCCTAATCCTTCTCAAATAGTGACACACCCTGATGAGTAAGCATTTAAATCTCAGCGCCTGAGTGGTGCATTCTTACTCAAACTACCACAATGGCCAGTACTTGCTGTCCTGTGCTGAAGGTAACTGGGTCTCAGGACCTTCAAGCTACTATTTAGAGAAGTTTACAATGGCCACATTCTGCTGAGGGACAGTTGGAGTATTTGTCAGGCTCCACGGGAAATGTGGGGAGAAGAGTCTTGATAATTGGGAGTACCAGTGTCTGAAGAAACAGCTCTGAAGTTGAGCCTTCTAGCCAGGAGCCAGGGCGATGAAGAGACCAGGCTAAGGGATTTGGGGTCATGCATGTGCTCACCACACATTCACCAAGAGCATTTCTGTTAAACGATGGCACTGGGAAAACAGCCACATGCATCTCTGAGACCGAGTATCTGGAGGTTTTAGTCTGGATGTGAAGTATATATATCCTCTTCCTTCACCTCTTCAATGTGGATGTGGGTGAATTTCTGACCTTGGGGGATTTCAGAGTGGGGCTAACAATAGCACTTACCCAGTGGGTTAGTGAAGAAATGCTGGAGCCAATAATAACAAAGACCATTTCTTGGCTTAATGTGGGCTCCAGCCTGGGAGCTGGTGCCCTCTGCGCACGCGAGGAGGGATGTTACTTTGCTGAAGTTTCTTGAGATCTAGAATTTTCTGAGGACTCAGACTCTATTCCACCACACCCCAGAACCCTGATCTTTAGAGAAATATCCTGTTGGGCCTCCTGGTTGGAGTGTAGGATGGGATGTACAGCAGTGCTTCGGGGAGTAAGAAACAGGCAGCACCATGGCCAGGGACACGTCGCTGTCCGTAGTGCTGATCTCATTTTGCCAAACTTGTGGAGAAAGGCAAAGGCCCAGTTTGAAACTGAGTGTGCATAGGTGTGTGTGTGTGTGTGTGTGTGTGTGTGCGCGCGCGCGCGCGCGTGTGTGCGTGTGCGCGCGCGCGCGTGTGCATGCGTGCAAGCTTATTCACAATACATGTGTGTGCATGTGTACCTGTACATGTACTGCCTATGTGTACATGCATCAGTGTGTAGCCATTAATGTGTGTGTGCTAGCATGTTCACACTACAATCCATGAATTCTTGTGCAATAATGTGTGTGGGTATGGATGTACACACATGAGTGTCTGTGTATGTAGACCCAGATGAGACAATAATTAGTCTTAGTAAAGTGAGCTATTTGTCAGCTCCCTAAATCCTAGAAACAACAGCATCTCAAAGCCAGGTAGGATGAGAGTCTCAAGGAAGACTGATACCATTGGATGACATCCTTAGCTTCCCATAATCTTCTTCCATTCTAAGAGGATCTAAGAAAATCCAGCTTTTATCCTTTCCAGAAAAAATTGGAAGGATATGATCACAGTAGATAACCTTTTCTGACAGCTACCTCTTCCTGTAAATCCATATGAGTATTGAGAGGTGGAAATTTACACTTTTACTGGAGACAGTGAGTAGATGGGGCTGGGGTCTGATCTTGCACAGTCTGACTGTGGGGTCTTCCTCCCCAGCAGCATGTGGAAGCCAGCTATGCCAAGCATTCAGCAGTGAGAGGTCCCCTGACACGTTTAGGGTCAGGAGCATATCATGCCTGGCTGTAGCCAGTTGTGGTGGGCACTACTGTTATCCACAGGACCAGTGAAATGGCAGCTGGTGTGACAGTGGGGTATGCCACCTGCCCAGAGAACACAGTCTGATGTTCTGGGACAAGAGTCTAGTGCATGGCACCTGCAGGGTTGGGTTAGTTTCACTTCAATTCTCTTCTTTGCAGCAGTATTGTCATGGAAGGGCTGGGTGACTGTGTCAAGTCGTGGTGATATACTGAGTGCTCTCTCTCTCTCTCTCTCTCTCTCTCTGTCTCTCTCTCACACATGCACACTCTCACTCTCTCTGTGTGTATGTGAGTGTACTCTCACGTGCACACATGTGTGCATGTACAGGAAGAAGTATTAAGACTATGCTGACTATATTGGGTCTTGACAGTTCTAGCCTCAGGGATTTCACCAAAGAAATGGATCTATCTCTTCCTCTCTCTCTCTCTCTCTCATCTTCTTTTTCCTTCTCTCTCTCCTCCCTTCTTTCTCTCCTCCATCCTCTCCTTTCTCCTCCTCTGTTTCTTCTCTCCACTTTCCCTCTCCCCTCCTCATGTTTCTGTGACCATTTCCTAGTTACTGTGTGTTTCTCTGCAGACCCACAGTGCGGCTGACAGGCTGTGACCGTGTCATCACAGATGAGCCATTTTGTGCGGGTTCCCACGCGGCAGAGTCATCGCTTATGCACCCGTCTCTGACTTGTGGCGTCATGGCACATCTGTGTGGGGGGTGATACCAGCATGGCGCCAGAAGCCAGCTCCTTCTCTCTTCCCACCAAATTCCTGACTTCCTCTTCCCCAGTGGCAAAGTTGTTTGTGTGAAGGGCCCAGCACCTGGCTCTGCAGACCTTTGTGTAGCATATTCCCAGGCCCGCACCGCTCCCAAGTGACTGGGGACCTTTTGTCAAGCACATATGAAATTAAGTGAAATAAAAATCATATTAAAAATTATTACCATGTAACAGCCATTAGTCTGCGCACTGCTGTCAGCCTGTGATGGATTCCTCACTTACTTCAATGAATGTTCTAACGGCAGTGATAAAATCACTCAGAAAAAAAAATAGAATAAACCGTTAACCCTCTCCCTATCCACACTTGTTTTTCTTTGAAAAAAATACAATAAAGATCTTGGCAGAAAGGACTGAGACATCTGTGCCTCTCTGCAGTCCTGAGGGTACTTCTCTGTGTTGGGAGAGAAGTTTGCTCTGGCCCCAGATATGAGCTCCATTTCTTAAGCTGGTTCCTGGGGGTTGTGTTGAACCAGGTTCTGGCCGAATCAGGTCACAAAGGGTCCTGGTTCTCAAGTGCAAGATTTTAAATAAGGTTTATTTACTAAAACAGATTTATCAGCACCCCCAGCCCCGCCCTGTAAGTGTATAGTGTATTGTGTATATTGTGCTGTGAGTGTATGTGTGTTTGTGTATTGTGGTATGTGTATGTAATGTGTGAGTGTGTGTATGTATGTATGTGGTGTATGTGTATATGTGTATTGTGGTGTGTGAGTGTATGTGTATGTGTGTGGTATGTGAATATGTGTCTATGTGTGTATGGTATGTGTCTGTGGTATGTGTGGTGTGTGAGTGTGTATGCATGTGATGTGTGTGTATGTGTGTTGGTATGTGTGTATGTGTGAGTGTGTATGCATGTGGGGTGTGTGTATGTGTGTTGGTATGTGTGTATGTGTGAGTGTGTATGTGTGTGGTATGTGTGTATGTGTGTGTGAGTGTGTATGTGTGTGGTGTGTGTGATATGTGTCTGTGTGAATGTGTATGTGTGAGTGAGAGTTATGTGTGTGGTGTATACAAGTGAGTATGTGTCTACAGTGGAAGTCAGAGGATGACATCATGTCTTACTCTATTGATCTCCACCTTACTGCTTTATACAGGACCCATGAATGGGTGAATATGTGGCTCACAGTTTCAGCTACGCTGCATGGCTAATGAGCTCCTGGGATCTGCCTGTCTGCTCCTACAAGGTGAGGCTATAGCGTGTGCAACCATGCCTGGCATTTTTTGCCTGCATGCTTGGATTTAAATTCATGCCCTCATGCTTGCATAGCAAGCACTCTTACCTCCTGAAGCATCTCCCATCCCCCATCTTGCTTTTTGAGCCAGACTCTCTCACAAGGTCCCAGGGATCCTTGATTGGACTATGTGGGCTGGCCTGTAAGCCCCAGGGACCTGCCTGTCTCCGTCTCCCCGGCACCGAGATCACAAGCAGGGTGTTGGAAGTCATGTTTATGTGGCAAATTATTGACTGAGCTATCTCACACACCTACATGTGATAGGGTGGGCCTGTTCACTCTGAACCTAGCTGGTGACACTGGCCAAAGGTGCAAGAAAAAGGTCAGATTAGAACTGATGAAAGGCGGAACCTAAAGAATAGATGGGAGTGAGGTCTTCTGGATGCTTATCTAAGAGAAGCTAGAAGCCGGAGGATGGTGCTCTCTGAGATGGGGGAAAGCCCTATGTCTTTTTGGAAGGAAAGAGCGCTATGGAACTCCTTGGGTTTGGGTAGCCTAGACAAGACCACAGAGCTCCCAAGTCTTCAGAGCCTGGGGACAGATGTACTTTTCCAGTTGGGGAGAGATCAGGCAGCCGATGAGACCGCACATTGGGAGAGTCTGTGAGAGAAGGAAGTTTGCAAACAGTGCTGAGGACCGGTGGCCACCGAGTCACTGGAGGAGACAGTGGGGGATGGGCGGCTTAGAGAGAAGTGGTGCTACTGGGTGAGGGGTCGTGGTGAGGGGCACGGAGTCAGGCAGCAAAGCAAGACAGAGCTGCAGTTAATAGCATTTGCTGCTCTTTCAGAGAACCTAGGGCTTGGCCCCCAGCATCCATCCAGTGGCTCACAGTGCTCTGCAACTCCAGTTCCAGAGGATCTAATGGCTTCTTCTGACCTTGGGTACCAGATACATGTATGGTATATAGACATACATGCAAGCCAACACTCATGTACATAAAAATCAATAAATTTTAACTTTAAAAAAAGTAAATATATAATTGAAAAATATGAATGGAAGCAAAACACCTAGTCAAAGCAACTTGGGGAAGGGAGATTTTATTTGACTCATAGTTTTGGGGGTACAGTCCATCGTGGTGGGGGATGTCATGCGGTAGGAGTGTGAAGCAGCTGATCCCACTGTGTACTCAGTCAAAGAGCTGCCTGAGACAATCGCTGGCACATAGCTCACCCTCTGCTTTTTACCCAGCCCGTGGCATGGTGCTGTCCACACTCACAGACACGACTAGACATTTGTCTCCTAGGTGATTCTAGATCCTCTCAGGTTGATGTCAATATCAACTATCACATGGGATTATCTGTTATCTGTTCTCCTAGCCATGAGGCAAGTCCTCACTATGGGATTTCCGTGGTTAGGGCTGCTACCTGCCTGCCTGCCTGCCTATCTATCTATCTATCTATCTATCTATCTATCTATCTATCTATCTATCCATCCATCCATCCATCCATCCATCCATCCATCTATCTATCTATCTATCTATCTATCTATCTATCTATCTATCTGCCACTGAGCAGAAGCCATGGCCAGAGAGGCTGGAGGTCCACTAGATGAGGTGTCTTTGGAGAGATGGACTTAATGGCCTGAAGATTCCTGAACCATGCAATCTTTTACATACCTGAGTGTCTCTCCTTTATCCCAGCATCCTTTATGATCCAAGTGGCTTGCATGCTGGACTTCTGTAATAGAACAAGGGACTGCTCCATGCGGCTTCTGGTTTGTGACCCCACAAGGTCTGAAAGCCCTCAGCCCTGGTTTATAAAGCATGTTGTTGCAGTGAATTAAAGGGTAGTGGCTGAGGATAGCAGAACTCATCTCCTCACAGTTCCAGGGTCCAGACATCTGAAGTGAAGGCTTTGGGGGCGCTTCCCTCCTGCCTCTCCAGCTCCACATGAGGCCAGTGATCTTCAATACCCTGAGCTTGTGTCTGCACCCCCCGCTCTGCCTCTGAAGTCAGGTGGACTCTACTTCCCCTCTCCTCTTGTAAGGATATCAGGATAGCTGGATTAAGGACCACCCAGTCCGGTAAGACCTCATCTTATATGGATCATACCCACAAAGACCCAATTTCCAAATAAGGATCCACTCACAAACACACTGGCACTGCCATGTGGCTTTTGTTTATCTGTTAGGAACAGACTCTCACACTGCAGTCGCCCAGGCTGGCTTGAGCTCACTAAGTAGCTCAGGCTGGCCTTGAACAGGAGGCTGCCTCAGCATCCCACTTGCCCCTGAGTGAAGGACTACAGGCCTGAGACACCATGCCTGCATGCCTGGCCTTTGATGTGGCTTTGTGTGTATGTGTGCATGTTTATACATGCATGCCACAATTCCCAGTTCTAACAGGGATTGAATTCAGGCTCCTGTGAACTGTACTGACTGACCTTTCTCCCTGGATTTTGGAAGGACAGAATTTGATACACAGCGTCTTCTAATTACTTAACCCCCCCCCCCTTGGAAAGTTAGTAGAGACCTTTACTCCAAACCATTTTGCCTCTGAAACCTGAGACCTATCTCAGAAATAATTCAGGGGTGTGAGAATCAATTTACTTTCTGTTGATGTAATAAATGCCATAGCCAAAAACAGCTTAGAGAAGGGAAGAATCAGTCTGTCTATCTTATCTTATCTTATCTTATCTTATCTTATCTGTCCATCCATCCATCCATCCATCCATCCGTCTGTCTATCTATCTATCTATCTATCTATCTATCTATCTATCTATCTATCTATCTCCAAGTCATAGCCCATCATTGAGAAATTCAGAGCAGACACCATAGAGAATGCTGCCTACTTGCTTGCTCTCCCAGCCATCTTTCTTATACAACACAGAGTCATCTATTCAGGGGTGGCCCCACCTACAGTGGGTGGGGCCCTCCCACTTTAATCAACAATTCAGACAGTTCTCTGCAGATGGTTCAGCAGGCCACTTAGCCTGGCATTCCCCAGAATCCACAGAGAAGAAGGAGAAAACTGATTCCTGTGAGTTGTTCTCTGAACTTTACCCATAGGCTGGGGAATGTGTGTATGCATATACACAGGAATGTGCGCGCACACACACACACACACACACACACACACACACACCAAACAACAATAAAAAGAGCCCGAATTCCCAGGGCTGTTGTGATAGTTAACTTTCAACATAAATTTGACTATGGGGTCATCTCCGGGGGCATCTGTGGGAATTTTTCAGAGAGGTATAACTGATGGAGACCTTCCATGGCACCATCTATAGGCTAGAAATCCCCCTGAATAAAAATAGAGGGTCAAGGAGAAAGTCTGGTGAACATCGGCATTCACTGCTCTCTGATTCAGGATCCAGGAGGGAGGAGTCCCAGCCCCACAAGCTCACTGCCATGACAGACTGTACCTTCGCAAGTCATCAGCCCAAATAAACCATTCTTCCCTTAAGTTGCTTCTGTTGTCATAGCAATGAACAAAGCAACTAACACAGCTGCTCTACAACTCAGAAAGTCATCACACGGGTGAGAGCCTCCCCTGAATTCATGAATTCATCCTTGATATTTACTAAAGACCTACTGTGTGCTGTGTGCCAGGGATGGCAAATATCATGGGATTGCCTCGTGGATGGAGATGTTTGCAGATAGATTGTTTTAAAAAACCCTAGTAAGCTATGATGACTGCTATTTTAGAATTTCACAGGAATGGTTGAAATATAAGACAGGAGACCAGTCAAGTGCAGGACTTGGGAAATAAGAGGAGACCTAAAGGGTTATTCAGGAACCAGGCTAAAGGGGAAGATTGTGTCTAGTGTTCTAGCAGGTGTGGGCCATATGTGGGTTGGGGTCCATATGTGTTGAAGCCCTGAGACCGTGGCCACTCAATGAAGTTGTGGGATAAGGGAGTTGAAACGTGAGGATCAGGTGACAGTTGGACGATCCCTGAGGATATATATGTCCAGGGAAGACTGAGCAGGGCTCCTCATGGAGGCTGTCCAGGCTTGGGCAGCACCATTGTCTAAGGTAGGCAATGTTTTTCTGTGCCCTTGACCCTGGTTGTTCTGATCACTGCATCTTCTGTGGCCTTGCCAGCAGCATGAGAGACTGTCAAAGGGACCCCGAGACAAGAGCAAGTGGCACTAACCAGCTGGTCCAATGGGGAAGAGAATGTTCTAGGCCCTTTAGATCTGGCCTCTCTCCCTTGTCCCCACAATTTCACTTCTTTCCTATCCAGGATTGGCAGAGAGACTATGCAGGGCTAACCTTACAAGTGAGCAGGCACTGAGAGGTGGGACTGAAGACTTGTTCTGGGGTCTAAGTTGTCTCTGGATCCCATGGGGTCTGGCTACTGTTACATAGTAAAGACGACGAGGACCTGAGCTAGACATGGCACTTGAGCTGGTAGGAAACTGCATAGCTTCCATGGTTCAGTGGGAGCAGAAACATGGGGGACCATGTACAGCCACAGGAGGGAAGAGGAGGTGAGTGAATGAGTTGAAGGCAAGAACAGTGTCTTAGTTTGGGTTTTATTGATGTGAAGAGACACCATGACCAAAGCAATGCTTATAAAGGAAAACATTTAATTGGGGCTGGCTTACAGGTTCAGAGGTCCAGTCCATTATCATTATAACAGGAAGCCGGGCAGGGCAGGCAGACATGGTGCTGGAGAAGCCAAAAGTTCTACATCTTGATCCGAAGGCAACCAGGAGACTCTCTTCAGCAGGCAGCTAGAAAGACTCTCTCTCTTCCTCACTGGGTAGATCTTGAGCACTAGGAGCCCTCAGAGCCCACCTACACAGTGACACACTTCCTCCAACAAGACCACACCTCCTAATAGTGCCACGTCCCACAGACCAAGCATGTTCAAACCACCACAAATAGGAACGTGCCTGTCTGCATCTGGCCCCAAGGACTCACATCTGAGCCATGGAGAGATGTGTTGGGACAGGAGCTGGTATGTGCTGGTGACTCTGAAGCCAGATGATCAGACTCTAAGCCCTGGCCCTGTGCTGCCAAGGAAGAGCAGTCATATCTTTCGTATACTTCTTTCCTTCATTTCTAAAGTATGGACAGTAATGGATCTGTGGAAAGCTGTGAGGAGCTCAGGGGAGGTCTGAAGGAGGCTGCTGGGGTCTGATGTGAAGTGTCCCCATATGCTCCTGTATTTGAACACTTGGTCCCCAGATGGAGGTGCTGTTTTGGGAGGTTGTGGAATCTCTAAGAGACTAAATCTTGCTGGAGGAAATGAATGTTTTACAACCCTACCCAATTTCCTGGCCCCTCTCCTTCCTGAGTGTAGGTATATTGTGTAGCCACCTCTGACCCTAGGAAGCTGGTGATGGACTGATGTGTGAAGGTAACTTTGAACTGTGAAAAAATGTAAATTTCACATTATTCTAGCTTTTTTTTTTAAAGGCTTATTTATTTTTTAGCTGGGTGTAGTGACAAACACCTTTAATCCCAGTACTTGAGAGACAGAAGCAGGTGGATCTCTGGGAGCCTGAGCACAGGCTTGTCTACATAGCAAGTTCTAGGACAGCCAGGGCTACACAGAGAAACCCTGACTTGGAAAAGACACAGCTGGGGGAGGGGGAGTGGCATATTTATTTACTTTTGAAAGACTTTGTTTTTGAATTTCAATTACATGTATGTGTTTATCTGGGGTAATGTCATAGGGTAGGACCCAAAGACCTCTCAGCTAGACCAAAGTCTGAATTAAGACTCTATAGTAAGCCCTATCTGGAGAGACTCACTTCTCACAAAGCAGCCTTGCCTTAAGCAGCCTTGCCTTGAATGCATTTTTCAGGGAGCCAAAGAACACAGAAAAACCATGTCCTGGTTGGCAGTGTCAGCGGGATGTAAGGCAAGCAAGCAGTTTAACAGAAGCCAAAACCACACAGTTACCTGGGCACTGTGACCCGACATGTCCAGAACAGGGCTGGGTACTTTCCCATAGTACTTTTCACAGCAGGAGTAGAAGTCAGGGTCAGTTTCCAGTTAAACCAAAGATGGCTCCAGCAGAGACAAGATGGAGGAAACTGTCTTATCACAATTAAACACTATGAACAAAAGCAACTTGGGAGGAAAGGGATTATTTTAGCCTATGACTCTTAAGTCATCAGTACTACATCACTGAGAAAAGTTAGGGCAGGAACTCCAGCAGGAACCTGAAGGCAGAAGCTGATACAGAGGTTGCAGAGTTCTGTTTATTGGCTTGCTCCCCATGGCTTGCTCAGCCTGCTTTTTTACAGAACCCAGGACCTCCAGCCCACATATAGTAATGTCCATAGTGAGCTGCTTCCTTCCATACCAATCAGCAATCAAAACAATAACCTGAAACAATGACCTACAGGCTTGCCCACAGCATTTTCCCCTCTCCCTGCCTTGTGTGTGTGTGTGTGTGTGTGTGCACCCCTGTGTGTCTGTGTACATGCACACAGGTGCTTGTGGAGTCCAAGAGAGGTTGTCAGATCCCTGGAAACTGATGTTACAGATGGTTGTAATCAACCCAGTATGGGTGCTGGGAACTGAACTCAGGTCCTAAGCAAGAACAATAAGGGCTCTTAACTGCTGAGCCATCTCTCCAGCCTCTTATTTATTTTATTTTCATGTGTCACAATATGTATTCCATGAGCTTGTGGATGCCCACAAAGACCAGAAGTGGGCATCTGATCCTCTTTCCCACTGGCAATTGCATGCTTTGAGTCTACAGAGAGAGAACAACCCAAAACCTTGCTGGATTGAAAACCATAGAGAATGAGGGAACAAAAGAAAGCCCAAAGTTGATTTTCAAAGGGAAATTTAGCTCATTGTTGGAGATCGACTGGCTATAAGGAATCCAAATGGTGGCCAGACACTTGTTAGCTGTGTGATCACAGGGTCAGCCCTGTTGTCTCTGTGACTTGTTTGCCTCTTCTTTGTCACTGGGATAATAATGGCTTCCCTATTAGGGTGTCTGGAGACTAGCTGCTTAAAATTCACAAAGCTCAGAACAATGCACGGCCTGGAGCGGGCTGGATATGGCTCTATTGTTTTATTGTTAGTATTGTTTAGAGGGAAGCCGTGTTGCTTGCTGCAGATTGCAGCAGCTGTAAAAATACATATATTGTAAACACCGTGGGTGTGAATCCAGCCAATACATGTGGCCTGCAGAGGGCTCTAAGCCAGGGACCTGTGGTCTTTGTTTTTGAGAGTGATGTCACAGGGATATTCACAGGACAGCAGCAGACTCTTGCCTCGACCTGAGCAGCTCTGAAGGGAGTGAAGAGAAATGACATCTCTGATGCCTTCTCTGGGAGCCACTGGGCTATTGTGTCTCAAAGCTGGATCTTTGGGAGAACCAGAGCAATGTCAGGGGCAGAAGTAATCAAGAATGACAGATGTCCCCCCCACCCCCACTGGGTCAAGAACTGAGTTTGTACCACTTGCTAGCCATGCATCTTGGGCTGTTGTCTCCACCATTCTGAATCTCAAATTCTCATCTCAAGATGAGGTAAACCAGATGTCCTTCATGGGCTGCTTTGGAGAGAATGAGGTGGTAAGGTTGAGACATAGTCCTGACGTGTACCCAAGTGCAGAGTTACTCTTAATGAGTCAGGGTAGCTTCAAGGCTGTATGGAGCCAGAATGAGGGAGAACAGAAGGGAAGGGAGGGTGCCTAAAGGCAGTGCTTTGAGGTGTAGTTTGCAGGTGTTCTTTGGCAAGCTTGCTCTCCACGGGATCTTGCCATTTGCAAAGGCTGGGGAAGCTGTCGGAGGGGTCCTGGGAGCCTGCAATGGTGGTCAGGAGGGCCTCGGTGGCCCACTTGCACTGCCATCATTGAGGGGCCAGAGAGGCTCCCGGGGAAGCCAACTAATAAGCAGGCGAGGTGGCAGAGGTGGACTGTGAGCCCACGCTGGCTGAGCAGAGCAACCAGACGTGACGGGAGGAACGAGGGGCCTGCCCAGGCCTCTCCACATGCCCGGGTGGCCAATTTGCCGGTGACCCTGTGCCAAGCTCTTAACCTCAAGGTCTCAGGGTTGCTGTCTGTAAAGTGATGAGAGTCAGACTGCCATTGCTGCACTGCAGAAAGTTCCAGAAGAGGAGGCTCAGAGCACAAAGTGGGAACGAAGGCTCAGGTTAAAGCCTAGCATCTTTCTTGCCATTAGGAGTCCTGGGTCTTCCTGTAGTCCGTGAGTATGGAAGGGCTGGACCCCAGGAGTCTTGTGTTGGGGCTGGATTCTGCTAGAGGCGGAGAGTTTGGTGATGTAGAATTGGGAACATGAGGTGGAGGTGAGAATTCCCATCTGTGTGGTTCCTCTGAGCAGATCTCCTGTGTCCTACAGGATACAGGGGATGGGCAGAGTATGGGAGACATGGAGTCTCCACAATCTGATCTCAATCACAACTGGTGTCATCCTGTCCTCTTTGCCCTGGGTAAATGTCCCTTTTCCTGGAGCCTCAGTCTCCCTATCTGTATGATGAGAGGGATGGCAGCATGGGGGATAATGATATCACGGGGTACATTGTTGGACACTTACCTGGCTTCCTGAAGAGCTTCATCCATGATAAATCCTAGTAATATCGGTTGTTGTGTGCTGCCGTTGGTCCTTTTGTGTAGTGACAGGGCCAGGAGAGTAGAGATTTCACAAAGGGATAGGGTAGGCCCTGGCCAGGGCGCCAGGAGCCCAAGGGTTAAATCTCCATGGAAACAGGCATGCATTATTTACGTAGCCTAATGAATAAAACATTTATGTGGTAGGCTAATAAATTCCCTCACACAAAGCAAAGTAAGCTATGATTTAAATATTGGCCTCTGCTGGCTGGCTGAGTTATGGGGGCTGCTCATGGGGGCTCTCTTGCTTTTATGCTTCCTTCTACTGGAGGGGGAAGAGGAGTGCAGGGGGGAGGGGAGCAGGATCTTTCTAGTAAGTGGCTTTTGGGGTCCTTCTAAACTGCTACCCAGTGCTGGGTCTCTGTCCCTCTCAGCTTAAGGCTGTATGGCCGGAAGGGCTTCCCCGGAGTCAGGGCTGGGAAGCACAGACTGGGTCACAGGTGGAGCTGGTCCCTACCCAGGGGTCTGGCTTTTATATAGGACAGAGCTGGCCAGAGGTCGGGTAGCCTGCTAGGGTCTTCTGAAGCAATGGATCACATTTGTGGGGCTCAAGGACCTTGAAGTTGGGTAGTGAAGGGGCTGATGCACCTGACACAGCAAGAGAGATGAGGGGAGACAGAAGGGCAGGAACAAATAGGGGTGCTGAGCTCCACAGGAGAGTAGCAGAGCCTCAGGAAGAGAGGAGAGGCTCCCCTCTGGCCTCTGCCTGTCCAGGGCTGTTCCTTGCCTGGGGTCCAGCTCACCACCTCCTCTTTTGGCCTTGTGCTTCTGTATGTATCTCTCCTTAAGGCTGGTAAGCCCCATTTTTTCTCTCTTTCTCTCCCTCCCTCCTTTCCTCTATCCTTCCTCTATTTGCCCAGGTTGCCCCCCTCTGTCTCTTTGCATCTCTGCCTGTCTCTTTTGCAGTCCATCATCCATGGGGCAGGGCCCTTCTGTTCATTTACAGCATGTGGATTCCCTGCTGGGCTTCTGGGGAAGGAGGGGGGAGCTCCTTTGGGCCTGGAGACCTTGAATGTTTGTCTGGGGCATATTGAAGGTTACAGATACCTTGGGAAAAGATACATTACCCTGATATCCCTGGGTCTCTTTGGCCTTCTCAGAATTGCCTTTGGAGGAATTGTAGCCACCAAGAAGAGTGTGGCCTGGGATCTGGGGGATCTTTTAAGGGGATCGCAGCCCTCAACAGGTACTTCATGGGGATGAATGCCTACAATGTGGGGAAACAGAGGAAGGCAATGGTCCTGGTTGGAAAACTCCTCATAGACCCCACTTCCACTGTTACAGTCCTAGATACAAAGTTCTGGGTTGTGAAGATGGCAGAATTTGTCCCACTGGGACCATAATCTTAATGTACGTGCCTTTTTGGTGTGGCATCCTTAAGGGCTGCAGTGCCCACGTTAGGCATTGTGCTCTCACGCCTGGCCCCTGTCCTAGGACGGCAGACAGCAAGTTGCACGTGACAGGTGACAGTGTCTCTTCTGTGTCTTTCAAAGGTGCCAGCTTGAGCTTGCCCAGAACTGGTGGTCATGGTGGTGCTGGCTTCTCCAATGACAGCACTCTTTCAGAACTGCTGGGCCTGTGTTCTGATCTCATACCTGCCACTGTCTCTGAGTTACAACTGCCACAGACCAGTCCAGACTCAGGGGAGGAGGGAAAAACAGGACAGGATACCAACTAGAGACCAAAGCCAAGCTTCACCAGTGTCCTGCTCAGAGAACGGGTGAATCTGCTGGCCCAGTTTGTAGGAGCCTGCGGGGCAGAGACAGCATCCTCACTTAGCCCCGCCCACCCTAGCATGAGTGACAGCCTGGGAAAGCTGCCCCCAGCTCTGTCATAGAACCTGCCCCAGACAAGCCTAAGATGTCTTCTTTCCAGGAAGCAAAGACGTGTTGAAACTTCAAAGGGGAACTCACAGGGAGACAAACTCACTGTCACAGTGGTGGCAGGGTGACACACTGCTGAACTCACGATTCATAGTGACATGAAACAAGCCAGCCCAAACCAGAATGAACCAAGCCAGCACCCCTAGGGCAGTTCGGAAGATGTTGGTGGGGTGTGGAGTTATCTTTAAAAAGAAAAGCCAAGTATGGAAGAAGGAAGAAAATGCCCACTGTGGCGCTAACACACAGATGCTGCCTTTCTCCTTACAGATGCCTGGTAAGGGAGGGGCAGTAAGACTGTGAACGTGTTTTCCAGACTTCAGAGAAATAAAGGTTCTTAGCAGTGAGCTGTGATCACTGCAAACACACAGGAAGAAATATATGCTCTCTCTCTCTCTCTCTCTCTCTCTCTCTCTCTCTCTCCCTCCCTCCCTCTCTCTCCCTCTGTGTGTGTGCGTGCGTGTGTGTGCACACGTGCGTGCGCACACGCGTGTGTGAGCTTTCCTTTCTTCTGGGTACCAACTCAAGGCCTTGAACAGTCTATGCAAGCACTCTACCTCTGAGCTATAGTCCCAGCCTTACTGGTTTTTAAAATTTCTTTGTTTTCCATTGTTTGTTTTGTTTTAAGACAGGATCTTTGCTGTGTAGCCCAGGCAAACTTTGAGCTTGCTCCATAGTCCAGGCTGGTCCCAAGCTCACAGTCCTCCCTCTATACCTCCTATCTTTATATCTTTATTCATAGTATATCTTTTATTTATTTATTTACTGGTCTATTTGTTTATCCATCCATGCATTTTTGTGTGATGTATGGGTGCATGTGCATGTGTGTACATATGTCTCTAGAGGCCAGATATCAACACCATGCATTTTTGTGTGATGTTCGGGTGCACGTGCATGTGTGTACATATGTCTCTAGAGGCTGGATATCATCACAAGGTCTCCTGCTCCAACCTTCTCCACTTCCCTTTCCCCTGAGCCTGGAACTCACTGGTTCATCAGAGCTGGCTGGCCGGTGATCTCCAGGGTCAGCCCATTTCTCTGCCCCTCCCTGACATCTCTAGAACTACAGACATTTCCCACCATGCCTGGGATCCAAATTCAGATCCTCATACTTGCACAGCAGACAGTTACTAATGGAGCCATCTTTCTTGCCCGTGATATACCTTGTGATGGAAGTTTGCCATGATACTTGTGGACTAGTGTGGACAGGAAAATTATCAAAATGGTCAAGCCTCTATATCAATTGCCATCTTAAAGGAAATACAGAGTAGAAGAGCATGGTATGAAAAATGGCATAGATAAAATTAGAAAAATCCATTTATTCTTGATGGGTATACATACATACATATACAAGCACACATATGTATATATACACATATGTATGTAGGTATATATCTGATTATCAGGCTGAATTAATAAATCCTCTTGTCTCGGGCTCCTAAGTGCTAGGATCACACCCAGATCTATAATTTTCTTTGTGTGATAAGTACATTTGATAATTAAATAATTAAAAATAAAAATCTAGAAGCCAGATGTGATGGCATCTGTAAATCAGGTGTGATGGCACCTGTAATCCCAGCATTGGAGAGGCAGAGGCTGGTGGATCTCTGTGAGTTCTAGGCCAGCCTGGTTTATGTGCTAAGTTTCAGACCAGCATTATACGGTTTTCAGAAACAAAAACTGTGAGAGACATGGCTGAAATAGTGAATGGGCTGGTAGGATGCTGGGTATTTAATTCAGTTATGTAGGATTAGGAGTGGGAATGATCTGTAGGGTAAGAATGAAGCTGCTCAGCTGGTGACCGGACTCATGGCCAACCCTGGGAAGTTCTCTGCTTTTATGTTATTTGGGGTAGTAACACCTTTTCCTTCCTTCCTCCCTCCCCTCCCTCCCTTCCCTCCTTCCCTCATTTTTCCTTTTTTTCTTTTTGGTTTGTGTTATGGTGTAAGCGTGTGTGTGTGTGTGTGTGTGTGTGTGTGTGTGAGAGAGAGAGAGAGAGAGAGAGAGAGAGAGAGAGAGAGACAGAGACAGACAGAGAGAGAGACAGAGAGAGAGAGATGGAGGTCAGAGGTCAGCATCAGGCATCTTCCTCAGTCCCTTTCCAGTTTATTTTTGAGGCACGGTCCCTTACTGAAGCTAGCTCATGGCTTTGGCTAGTCTGGCCAGCAAGCTCCCATGGTCCTCCGTCTCTGCTTCTCCAGGCCCGAGACTGCAAGTGTACCAACAAGCCTGGCTTCTTAGCAAGCTCTGGGGATCTGAGCCCAGCCCTCATGCTTGAGTGATAGTCACTTCACAGGCTGAGCCTTCTCTCTGGCTCGGCGGTAACAGCTATCATCAGAAACATTAAATTTGAAATTTTGTGTAATTAACTTGACTTTTTAAATTTTAAAAATACAGACTAAAATTCAAGAGGCGTCGATAGCCCTGGTCCCTCATCCCACACCTCCTGTGGGAACCCTGGGCTCCTCCCTTCTGCCTTCCGAGGGAAAGATGGCACCAATTTCTATTACTGCTCCAGGGACACATGGTCCTCCCCGATGGAACCCTTTCTCTTAACTCCCTAAGTCTCTGTGCAGTTTAAGTTAGTGAGGTGTTCCTCACTGGATGCTAGCTATCGTATACTGAGTATTCACTGTATGTGAGATCCGTGGCTATGCATATGGTACCTCCTACCACTCCATGTTCAGACTGAGAAGCATCAGGAGGTTAAGCCACAGGAAAAAATATCAAGACCAACAATCATACTCACGAATAACCACATCCTGCTTCATGGAACAGAATCTGGGCTTCTTGTGTGTGTGTGTGTGTGTGTGTGTGTGTGTGTGTGTGTGTGTGTGTGTGTATGTGTATCTGTGTCTGTGTCTATGAACTAGGTGGTAACATTTTCAAAAACATGAGACTTTTAAAGTTAACTGTGTTTTATACTGTGATGTTTGCCTGAGATCTTGGGGTTAAACAAAAAAGGAAAGATTGTAGTTTAATAGTGATGTGTCAAGTGGACAGGTGATCAGCTGTTAGTTTTTGTCAACTTGACACAAGCTAGAGTCATCTGGGAAGAGGGAACCTCAGCTAAGAAGATGCCTCCATCAGGATGCCGACATCCTGTAGGCATGTCTGGGGGTATTTGCTTGACTAAAGATTGATGTGGGTAGCTTCAGCCCACCGTGGATGGTGCCACCCCTGGGAGTCCTGGGTTGTATAAGAAAGCAGGCTGAGCAAGCCATGAAGAACGAACCAGTAAGAAATGTCTCCACAGTCTTTATTTCAATTTCTACTTTCAGGTTCCTGCCCTGACTTCCTCCAAGGACTGATGGACTGTGGTTTGGACATGCAAACCAGATAAACCCTTTCATTCCCAAATTTCTTTTGGTCATAGAGTTTAAGTATAGCAACATAACGCAAACAGAGGGAGCCTAAGACAGCCATGTAAGCGTCCATGTTGGCTCAGAGAGGACCCAGGCCATCCTACTAGAGGATCCCTTTGTGCAGAGACAAGCTAAGTGTCCTGTAAAGAAGCCCCAGCTGTCCCAGCCAGCACCAGCCACTGCAGCTGCCCCAGCTGACCTCCAGCTGACCTCCAGCTGACCTCTAGCTGACCTCCAGCTGCTCCAGCTACTCTAGCTGACCTCCAGCTGACCTCCAGCTGACCTCCAGCTGCTCCAGTTGACCTCCAACTGACCTCC
Organism: Apodemus sylvaticus; assembly: GCF_947179515.1. Lineage (NCBI taxonomy): Eukaryota > Metazoa > Chordata > Mammalia > Rodentia > Muridae > Apodemus > Apodemus sylvaticus. Next base: position 13,077,705 of record NC_067476.1, on the reverse strand, counting down.
AGCTGACCTCCAGCTGCTCCAGCTGACCTCCAGCTGACCTCCAGCTGACCTCCAGCTGACCACTCAGGCTAAGTGTGTGGAGGAGGAAAAAGCCTTGTGCTGTCGGAAACAGCTTATTTATTGAAACAGCCAATAAGGGAGGGCTTATTTTGACTCATGATTTTGGGGAGTTCAGGACCTCACGACAAAGGTGGGGGAAGCAAGATGTGGGGGGAAGCATCTCCACTCATTTTGGCAGGGGTATATGCTACAGTATTCTCTTGTCAGCCCAAGGAGCTGTGAAAGATAGACTGGAACCCAAGGTGGGTGTAACTGTCAAAGGCCCATCCTAGAGGTCTACTTTTGCCAGCTGAGCTCTGCTGCTGACAGTCTCCAAAGTCCTTCAAAACAGCAACGCAAGCTGGGGACTGTACATTCAAATGTGAGCCTAGAGGTGATATTTCAGATTCAGGCCCAAGCAGGCCATCCCTCTGGGCCCCACCCCTAACTGCCAACCTTGTACATAAAGGGCACTAAAGCTGGTGTCTTAACCCAGTACACATGGAGGAGTTTGCGCCACAGCAGCGATGACTGACAGACACACATGCCACATTTTAGACTCCTTTTTTTTAAAAAAAAATATTTATTTTTTATTAGATATTTTCTTTATTTACATTTCAAATGCTATCCCCTTTCCTGGTTTTCCCCCTGAAAACCCCCATCCCATCCCCCTTCCCCCTGCTCACTAACCCACCCACTCCTGCTTCCCTGTCCTGGCATTCCCCTACACTGGGGCATCAAGCCTTCACAGGACCAAGGGCCTCTCCTCTTATTGATGTCCAACAAGGCCATCCTGTGCTACATATGCAGCTGGAGCCATGGGCCCCTCCTTGTGTACTTTTTGGTTGGTGGTTTAGTCCCTGGGAGCTCTGGTACTGATTGGTCCATATTATTGTTCCTCCTATGGGTCTGCAAACCCTTTCAGCTCCTTGGGTCCTTTCTCTAGCTCCTCCATTGGGGGCCCTGTGCTCAGTCCAGTGGTTGGCTGAAAACATTCCCCTCTGTATTTGTCAGGCACTGGCAGAGCCTCTCAGGAGACAACTATATCGGGCTCCTGTCAGCAAGCGCTTATTGGCATCCACAATAGTGTCTAGGTTTGGTGACAGTATATGGGATGGATCCCCAGGTGGGGCAGTCTCTGGATGGTCTTTCCTTCAGTCTCTGTTTCACACTTTGTATCTCCTCGCATGGGTATTTTGTTCTCCCTTCTAAGAAGGACCGAAGTATCCACATTTTAGTCTTCCTTCTTTTTGAGCTTCATGTGGTCTGTGAATTATGTCTTGGGTATTGTTAGGCACTTGGAGTTTCAATTGTACTATCCAGAAGAGGCCAAAGGTTGTCTGGTGAGACCCTGGGATCTTAACAGAGGCAGATGGCTTTTAGAAGACTGTAGTTAGGTGGGTTTTGCAGACAATCAGTCACCCAGCTTCCTGGGTCTGCAGGTAACCAGCTGGGTGAGATAGGGTCTCGTGTGTCTGTATAGGTGTATGTGTGTGTGTGTGGGTGTGTGGGTATGTAGGTGTATGGGTGTGTGGGTATGTGGGTATGTGGGTGTGTAGGTATATGGGTGTGTAGGTGTGTGTCTGTGTAGGTGTATGGGTGTGTAGATGGATGTGTGTCTGTGTAGGTGTCGGGTATGTAGGTGTATGGGTGTGTAGGGTTGTGTCTGTGTAGGTGTATGGGTGTGTAGGTGTGTGTCTGTGTAGGTGTGTGTGTCTGTGTAAGTGTATGGGTATGTAGGTGTGTGGGTGTCTGGGTGGGTAGGTGTGTGGGTGTGTAGGTATGTGGGTGTGTAGGTGTATGTCTGTGTAGGTGTGTGGGTGTATTTATGTTGGGGAGTTGTTTATGTGCCTTAAGTGCAGGTGCCTGAAAAAGCCATTGAATTTCTCAGAGCTGGAGATGCAAATGGTTGTGAGCTTCTGGACCAAAGTGCTGGGAACTGGACTTGGGTCCTCTGTAGAAGCAGTGAGCACTGAGAGGCAGAGGCATGGTTGGACCGTGCGTGCCTGGTTGCAAGTGTTGGGGAGCCTGCTTGGTACATGGTACTGCTCACTGTGGGCCACCTCGAAGCCAGCCGACTCCTAAGGTAGATCAGCTGACATCCGTCACACCTGGTTGCCTAATCTCAGCTCCCAGGCCAGGAACGTTTTCGTTTCCAATTGTTCTTCAAAGGTAAACCTCACACACAATCTTGAAAAAACGAGATTTTTCTGGCTCTGAATAGATCTATGAGGCAGGGATCACTGGAAGAGTCACAGCCACCCAGGGTGTTCCTCAGAGCCGCAGAGAATATGGAACTGGAGAGAGTGGGGCCATCCAAGCCTGCTCTACAGGGAGGCTCTGTGAACATACATTGTCTGTCCCACCCCTTTTCAAACATTAGTCTAATGGTCTCATATTATATTTTTATAAAAAGTAAAATAAATCAAGGCTTTAACTAATAAAAGAGGGTGGGGCTAAACATTGATGGATTTAGGTGTCCTCAGAAGTGAAGTTAATGCCACATAGATAACAAGGAATGATTGGACTATTAGGTATAATTTTATATGTTTATATGTATATATGTATGTGTATGTATATGTATGTATGCATGTGTATGTATGTACATGCATGCATATATGCACATGTATATATATGTGTATATGTGTGTATATATGTATATGTTTATTTGTATGTGTATATGTATGCATGTATGTATGTCAATTTCTGGCCTGCACACACATACAGACGCCTACATGCCTACATACATGTACACATACATACATACACATGCATACGTATATACATACACACATACACACATGCACACATGTATACACACATATACATACATACACATATGCGTCTGTGTGTGTGTGTGCAGGCCAGAAATTGACATTGGGTATTTTCTTTAGTTGTTCTCTAACTTCTTTTTTGAGGCGTGGTTTCTCAGATGAACCTGCAGCTCACTGACTTGGTGAGACTGACTGGCATGTGTGTATATATATGTGCAAGCCCGGGGCTCATCCCACCTCTGCCTTCCAACCTGAGTTTGCATTCTCAGCACCTACATAGAAATCCAGGCACTGTGGCACACACCTGTAACTCAAGCACTGGAGATTTGAACTCAGGCCATCGTACTTGTTCACTGAGCACTTTGCAGATGGAGGCCTCTCCTGAGGACCACATACTGTTGCTTTCTAAAGACTGTGTGTGTGTCTCACATTGTGTTTCTCTTTGAGGAACCTGATTTTTGTATAAAATACTTAGCATAATACCCAACACATGGTGCTAGGAAAAACCTTCAGAAGTGTTCCCTTTGTGGCTGTCATCTTGAGCAAGTGGAAGCTAAAACTCAGAGACAGGCAGGATAGTGTCTGGAGTCTGCCCGATAGGTATAGAGCATTGGTTCTCAACCTGTGGGTTGCAACCCCCTTGAGGTCAACCAACCCTTTCACAGGGTCCACATATCACATATCCTGCATATCATATATTTACATTATAATTCATAACAGCAGCAAAATTATAGTTATGAAGTAGTAACAAAGACGATTTTATGGTTGGGGAGGTCACCACAGCATGAGGAAGGCCTCATGAGTATGTATTAAAGACTGTAGCATGAGGAAGGATGAGAACCACTGCTCTAGAGGAGGTCAGCTGACTTTCAACATTCTGGTTCCCTTTCTGTTGCTGTAATAGATGCTCTGACCAGAAGATACCTGGAGGAGGAAAGGGCTTATTTAGCATCCACTTCTAGGTCATAGTCTATCGTAAGGCGTATCAAGGCAGAAGCTGGAAGGCAGGCCTGCTTGCTATCCCTCACCGCCTCAGTTCTAATCAGGAAAGTCACTCACAGCCAAGGAAACACAGCAGGAATTATAGCGGAGTAATGCTGCTTGCTGCCTGGCTCACAGACTTATTCTTAGCCAGCTTCTCATACAGCTAGCTCAGGGCCGTCTGCCTAGGGAATTGTGCCACCCACAGTGGGTTGGATCCATCTACATCAATTAACAATCAGAACAGTCCCTGCAGACACACCCACAGGCCAACCTGATCTAGGCAATCCCTCAGTCGAGACTCTCTCTTCAGAGGACTCTGGACTGTATGAAGTGGACAGAGAAAACTAAGTATTAGCTCCAGCTCTGAGCGGGCAACCATGATGTCCTTGTCTTAGGCCACTACTGCATCCTCACGATGACCCATGAAATGTACTCACTTGTAAGTGGATATTAGCCAAAAAATACAAGAGAGAGTGTACCCAGGCTACACTCCTCAGACCTAAAGAAGCTAAACAAGGAAAGCCCAAGAGAGGATGCTTGAGTCTCACGTAGAGGGGGAATAAAATAGTTATAGGAGGCAGAGAGAGATCAGGAATTGGGTAGGAGAGGGGATCAAGGTCAGGAGAGAGAGGAGAGAGGGCCAGAGGGCCAGGAGGATGAATGGAGACTGGTGGCTGGTGGGGATCTGGGCGGCGGCGGAGGAGCATCTCTAGGACATGTCTGAGACCTGGGATGGGGCGGCTCCCAGGAGTCTATGGGGGGGGACTTTAGCTGAGACTCCTAGCAGCGGGGATATGGAACCTGAAGTGGACACCTTCTGTAGCCAGTCAGGAACTCCAGTGGAGGAATGGGGACACCAACCCATCCACCCACAAAACTTTCGACCCCAGAATTGTCCTGTCTACAAGAAATTCAGGGAGAAAGATGCCCCCAACAACTGGAGCAGGGGTGTCCCTAAAGATGTTCTCATCTGTGGTTCCCATGCCCCTAACTAGACTGCCTTGTCTGGGCTCAGTGGGAGAGGATATGCCAAGCCCTACAGAGCCTTGGTGTGCCAGGGTTGGGGGAAACCCAGAGGGAGCCTCCAACCTCCCAGAGGAGAAGGGGAGGGAGCAGTGGGGGAGGGACTGTGTGAGGTTGGTACCAGGAGGAGGGGCTACAGTGAATGGGATGTAAAGTGAATAAGTAAATAAATAAATGGGAAAAACCAAAACCAAACCTGTCATTCTCTTTATGGACCAATAGAGAATCCAAAGCTCAGACCACTAATGTGACATCCTGCAGTTTATGCAGTTGATTTGTCGTAGAGCATGAGGCTTGCTCTAGCAAAGGGTCTCTGCCCGTTCCCTCCCTCCCTCCCTCTGTCTGTCCGTCCATCTGTCCCTTCCTTCCTCTCTCCTTCTTTCTCTCCCTCCCCCCTTTCCCTCCGTCCCTCTGTCCCTCCCTCCCTCCTTTCCTCCGTCTCTCCCTCCTTCCTTCCATTTCTTCCTTCCTTAATTCCTTCCATCCATCCTTCTTGGGTGTGTGTGTGTGTGTGTGTGTGTGTGTGTGTGTAGGCCAGAGATAGCATTTGATACCTTTATCACTCTCCACTTTGTTTCTTGTAGAAACTCGGAATCATTTCTTGGCCAGCCTGGCTGGCTCTAGGGACATGCTGAATCACAGGCATACACTCATTGACTTTGACGTGGGTACTGGGGGTCCCTCATGCTTTTGCAGCAAACACCTGGCCCCCTTTTCTTCTTTTTGTATTTTTATTTTTTGTACCATTGTGTGTGTTCAGGGGGCACAATATATGTGTGTGCACAAACATATATGGATGCTCTCACCTGTACAGATGTCATAGAGACCTAAGATTAACATCAAGACATCAAGATGTTTTCTTCAGTTGCTCTCCATTCTCTCTCTCTCTCTCTCTCTGATTTAGAGACTAGCTTTCCCCCTCTGATGTGAGTCTTGGGGACTTAGCACGGTCCTCACCCTTGTGCAGCCGTTTCTTTCCCAATGAGCCATCTCCCCTGTTCTCCATTTTGGTTTTCTGTTCTTTTCAGATGAGGTCTCATGTACCCTAGGCTGGCCTTAAATTTATAGTGCTGAGGCTGGCCTTGAACTCTTGATTCCCCTGCTTCTACCTCTTGAATGCAAGGGTTACAGGCATGTGGCACCCGGCTCAGCTCCTTCCAACCCAGACTTGCAAAGACACACATTTATTTAAGCAAGTATAAATGGACTCTTGCCCACAAAGATGCTGCTACATCTGTGGTTTCTGGTGTAGTTAACTTCATCAAACAGAGCACAGTTCCACTGAGCTAATGTCAATCTCCACAGCTCATTGGCTTTTTTAACAGAGCAAGTCTCTGCTCTCATCTCAATGAGAAAGGCAGCCCTTCAGTCCGCTCTGGGAACCCTGAGCTTCTCACCCCAGAAACAGTCATAAAACACACTGGGCACGGGAGCACATGCCCATTTGACAAAGACAATTTGATTTGTCCGCGGCTTCTAAAATATTCATCCCCCTTTGATGGACTATCGTTTTATAAATATAGATTATCATTAACTGACACCAGCGGTGCACTGCGGGATGACCCAGCACCACACCACTGGTTGGAGTGGGGGAAAGATGTCCAATAAAACAGATCATTATCTCTGTCTGTGAATCCTGATCTGTGTTGTTTGACTCATTTGCAGAGCAAGGGTCAGTGGCTCACACCAACTGCATCTGTTGATGCCTTTCACAGCCTGGATACCCCTGCTGAGGAGATGGAAGAATATTTTTAAAGTTCAGACCTAGGCATAGAAACGAGACACAGGGCATTACAGAAAAGAAAGGCCAGCAGGGCCATGTGGAGGGGGATGGGGCTGTGAGTTTCTGGAGGCTGTGGCTATGGGACAGAGACAGGAATGTTAAACTCTGAATTTTTAACTTACTCATAGATCATGTACTCATACCTGTCACCTAGGAGATGGCTCCTTTCATGTTAAACTCATGGCCTGTCGCTGTAGCCCATGATCACTGTTATTTTACAGGGCAGAGATGGTGGTATTTTATGAGTAACTGAACCTCATAATGCACAGGACCTTCGCAGACAGAGCAGTCTCTACTAGTGCCCATTATCAACAGTTGAATGGTCATGGGATCCATTCGGTGGTGCACCAAATGAACCCAGAAGGGTCATTTCTTTTGATCTTCCTGCAAGACAGGTGAGAGAGACAGGGAGTGGACAACCCGAAGAGACCTGGTCCAGAGCCTTAGCCCTTTGGGGTACTCAGAAGACAGAAGGTATGGGCCCAGGGCCAACAGTGGCTTTGCATGTCATGTTGAGGTGGACAGAATATGTTTCAGTCTTGGTCTGCCACGTCAGCCCTTCCTCCTTGGTGATTCTAGACCCTGGTAGGACTTGAAAGAGATCTGCAGCACTGGGTGGGGGATATGAACTTAGGGGACACCTGTGCCTTAAAGCTCTGTGCTGCCCCAAAGGGGATGAGTGTCAAGATGGAGGGGCTGTGCATCATATGAGGGGATAGACAACTAGCGATGGAGGAATATGCAGGTGTAGAGGTTTCTCCAGTAGCAGACAGCCTGAGGGAGGAGTCAGTGGAGGGTGAGGGGCGGGGGGAGACTGACAGCAAACCCTTCCATTGCCAGCAGTGGTGGGTTCAAAGAGGGTGGAGTCAACTCTTATACCACAGCCTCATGGTGGCCATTAGAGGGGAGAGGTGACCTAGAACTTCCCCAGGAGCTCAGCAGGGAGTCCCTATTGTTCCTGGAGGCAAGCTGGCTAACAGTTATTCCATTACCTCATCTTGACTGAGAGGCAATCTTAGGGGAACTCAGCCCCAAAGTTTACTTAAGTGGGGGGTGGGGGGAGGAGCCATCCAGAGACAAGGAGTGTTACACCACTGTCAAGTGTTAGATGTCGCCATCAAGGAAGAAAAAATTACATCTCGTCCTGACGAGCGACTAATCAAGGCAAGGCGAACGGTCCCGCAATAAATTACGCGGGCACGAAATAAACCACACAAACAGACCGATGATAATAAATGTAAATTATTTCTCTGAAGAAATTTTCTTGGTATATGAGTAATTCGAACCATCAGGAAGGCGTCTTCCTTAACATTAATTACAGAAGATGACAAGCGGGCTGATGACTGGGAAGGCTCATTATCTGAGAACATATTCACAACTTTGCAATTTGCGCGAGATGTACTCCGGCTAAATTAATCTCCCTTCTTTGCATGAGCCTCTTCTAATTTTCATGTTATTAACAGGTTTGCAGTATCAGTCAGCGCCTGTCACTCTAATCAGGTTTCGGCATGTTCGCGAAAGCGAAGCGTCATTTATAAGGATAAGGCCTCATAATGGTGCTTGCTTTCATGTGGAGAATTCTACAAGGCCGCTTTTAATAAGGCACTTTAATCATCTCCTTTGCTCAACTTTTGGCCCCACTGTTCCTTTATGAAGAGTCATTAAAAGACTTGAAGTTCATCAAGGAGGGAATATTCATGACATTGTTCGGATGAGGCTGGGGCTGGTTCCAAGTAGAAGACTACAGGGACGAAGGGCAAGAGAGTGGCCCACAGACAACTAAGGGTGACCTGTGTGCTTTGTCTCAACCCAAGGATGTCAGGTGTGACCAACCTGGTTCTCTGTTCCACCAAGACACGCCCCCAAACATGGCAGGATGTACAGACCACAGGGCAAGTCTCAGGGACATAAGAAGGTCTGGCAAGTCAGTACTCTGGACAGCTCTGAGCATGGGATTAATTAACACCACCCTGTGGAGGTCTTCCACTCTGCTCCTGATCTCTGAGTGTGGTCAGTTCCCCTCACTTGCTTTGTGTGATTGATTGATTTGGGGTTCAGAGGAGAAGGGTAAGTTTTCTGCTCTAAGTAGAGTGTCTTCTCAGAGGGTTCGAGAGCCCTAATGGATTTGTTCATCAAATGTGTGCATGCGTGCGCGTGCATGCGTGAGCATGTGTGCATGCACGTGCATATGTGAATCTGGGTCCCCACTCTCTTTTTATATGTACCTGGGTTGCCTATCCTGTGGTACTTTCTCTTGTGAATTTGAGTCCCTTTTCTATGAAACTGAGTCCCATCTCCCATGAATCCAGTTCTCCCTTTTGTAATTTTGGGTTCCCTTCCTGTAAAACTGAGTCCCTTTATTTGTGAATCTTGTCTCCCTTCTATGTACCTGGGCCCCCTCTTGTGAGCCTTGTGCTCCTCTTTGCTTCAGGTCTTGCAGGGGGAAGAAGAGCTCATTCTACAATCAACTGTGTCCTCCTCAATCCCCTCACTCCAGAGCAGGAAATGTGCTAGCACAGCTCAGCAGAGATGCATGGTGTTAGTTTGCCTCCAGCGATCCTCGGTGGCCTCTGAAAAAACATTCTTAGCTCCTTGTTGTCACACAGAATCCTTCTGGCTGGTCCAGATCATCTATCAGTGTGAGAGTATAGACTGGGAGAGGAAGGCAGGCCCTCATCCTCCCCAAGCCACGAATCATCGGTGATCTTGGACAGGTCATCTTCTCTTCTAGGATCATCTGTGTAACATCTGAAGGTTCTCCATCTTCTACCTTTGTCCTGTGTCACCATTGCTAACTAAAGTTCCATCTTCTCACATCCACCTAGTGATGGAGCTGGAAGGAGGCTTACAAGGGGATAGCTTTCTATTGCCCATGTATGTATCTACCTGCAGCGTAGTCTGACAGTGGTGGTCAGACAGGCCTAGGCAGGAATGTACTGTGTAGCTCAGGCTATCCTTGGACATAGTGTCCTGCCTCAGTCTTCCGAGTGATGGCATTACATGGTGAGCACCATATTGACCAGCATGAATCTTCATCTTCAGTAGTAACCTTTCTCTGAGATATATGGATGCTGCATGGCCCTGTCCCCAACCAGAGGTCATTGGCCCTCAGCAGGTCAGACTCCCTAGAATTGGACCAAAGGAAGATCAGGCTAGGTCGATGGTCTCTGGCCTATAACAAGAGCACTCTACACAAGTGGGGCCCCATTTTTCCCCAGGGGACCTGGAAAGCAGGAAGGCAGTCTACATGGAGGGGAGGGAGTGAGGAAGAGAGAGACTCTTCAGAAGGCTGGAGCAGCCTTGTCTCTGGTTCCAGGTCCTTCTGGTAAACACTGGAGTCTATGAGATATCCCTGGATCAGTGTGTGTGTGTGTGTGTGTGTGTGTGTGTGCGCGCGCGCACACACACACACACACACATTTGTACATGTTCATTTGGAGGCCAACCTTGGAAGTTATTCCTCGGGTATCTTCCAGCTTATTTTTTTAACATATGTATGTGTGTACTGTGTAAGACCACATATACCATGTGGCCAGAGATAGTTGGAACTGGAGTTATCTTGTTTGATCCTTGAACCTAGGGTCATCTGTTGCAAGTTGCTCTGAGAAACTTGAAGTGGGTGCTGGGAACAAAAATCAGGTTCTTACCTGCTGAGCTATTTCTCTGGCCCTCACCTTAGTTTTTGAGAAATTATTTCTCAGAGACTTGGAGCTCACTGATTAGGCTAGGCTAGCTGGCCGGTGAGCACCAGGGATCTGCCTGTCCCTGCTCCTCAGTACTGGGGTTGCACTTGTGTGTCACACACTATGTATTTGTGTATGTGTGGAGATCTGCAGGGGCTGGTTCTCTCCCTCCACCAAGTGGTTTGAGTGCAGGGAACTCAAGCCACTGGGCTTGGTGGAAAGCCCCTCTACCCTTGAGCCATGTAGCCAGTGCATGCTTAGCTCTTAATGTGGGTTGTAAGCATCTCACTCAGGGTCTTGATGCTTGCTATAGCGCTTTACCAATTGAGTTACTATTTCCCAACCACTTTGAAACGTCGGCTCATTTGTTTATTTATTTATTTATTTATTTATTTATTTATTTATTTATAATCAGCATATAATATGTTAAATACTGTCTTAGTTGCTGATCTACTGCTATGAAAAGACACCACGCCCAAAGCAACTCTTATAAAGGGAATTATTTGCATGGAGATTTGCCTACAGTTTCCGAGAGTTAGTCCATGATCATCATGGCAGGAACAGACCGGCATGGTGCTGGAGCAGTAGCGGAGAGCTTTGTATCCTGATCAGTAAGCAGCAGGCAGAGAGAGGCTCACACACTGGGCCTGACATCCTCAAGCCAGCCCACACCTCCTCACCCTTCCTAAACAGTTCCACTGCCTGGGGACCAAACATTCAAACCTCTGGACCTTTGTGGGCCATTCTCACCCAACCCCCACAGATAACACTGGGACGATATTTTAACCAAGTGTCTTTGTGGTTCTCTGCCCCCACCTTTTTCTCTCTCCTTCCCTCTTTGTAGCCCTCTTCCAAGAGTCTTTTTCTCTTCCATGCCCCATGTGGCCTTTTGCACAATACCCATCCTCCCTCATTACCTAATATTACACTCTCTTGTTCTCCGTTCTTAATGTTACACTTCACCCATACATACATGTATATTATATGTACATGTATATATAGAGAGAATATACATATGTGTATATTCTATATATGTATACATATATACATGTATATTCATTATACACTAGGATCCATATGTAAGGGAGAAGAACATGCTTTTGTTTTTCTAAGTTTGGGTAACCTTTGTTAAATGCTAAAAACTTAAACACTTAAAAAAAAAAAACCTCTGTTAGGAGGCTGGACGGAAGGATTAGTGTCTAGGAGCTCTTGCTGGTCTTACAAAGGTTGAGTCCCCAAGTTCAGTCCCCAGCATGCACATCAAGTGACTCATGACCACCTGTAACTCCAGCTCCTGGTGAGCCAGTGCTCTCTTCTGAACTTTGCAAGCACCTATACTCCTCTCTCTCTCTCTCTCTCTCTCTCTCTCTCTCTCTCTCTCTCTCTCTCTCTCTCTCACACACACACACACACACACACACCTAAACAAAATTAATCTTTAAAGAGCTAAATTTTTTCCCTGTCTCCAGCTCCATTTCTTTCTAAATGAAAGAGGCTCCTCCCAGACCATGACCTGCACTAGGCGGGACAGAGCTGGTAACCTGGCTGGGGAGGCTGATGACTGCCCAGGCCCTAGGGAACCCATTGGACCCGGGATGCTGAGCCTGGAGAGGGGATTGTCTTGGAGATATGCTGGCCTAAAGACAAGGCACAGGAGGAGAGCCCTGGAGCAGCCAGGGTTTGAGTTTAGTTAAGAACAGAGGACTGATATTTAGTGGCCAGCATTAGTCCAGGTTCCTTGACACCTGTGTTTCTTTCTCAGCCATCTTGTCTGTTCAGAAATGACAGCCTGATTCCGCTCTATCGTAAGGCCGATGACTATGGAGGGACCTGCAGAGTCACAGCGTGATAGGAGGGACACTCTGAGGGTAGTGTTCATGGATCTAAAGAAAGAACTCTGAGAGAACAAAGCTAGGCCACATGGTCCTCATGTGCCCATGTGTGTGTGTGTGTGTGTGTGTGTGCATGTGTGTCTTTGAGGACCCTGTCTGTAAACTTCTTTCCCTAGCCTGTTGACACCTTTTCAGATGAGCAGCAGGAACATCTATATTCAACTCAGTAATGCTGGGCTGCCTCTAAATATGGAGGCTGGGGGGAGTGCATGCCCAAGGTGTGTGTCTTCAGAGGTGGGTGCTTTGTCTTTAGCTAGGGTGGCTGTGACAGAGAAAGAGCCCTGAGACCCCAGAATGGGCCTGTTCTCCTACTGTAGCCCTCTGGTTGAACCATGTGGCAGGCCTGAGATGGAGCGACCTCTGTACCGTGCTCCAGGCCTGCATGGGGTCTAAGAAGCACCATGTGCTAAAATGTGGAGGGAGGTACACGAGACACACCAAGGAAGACCAAACTGAGCTGCGAGATATTGGCAAGGAGCCCTCCACACCTGGCTCTCCACATGACAGTGAACATATTACTTGTGTGAAGGAAGTCTTCCATTGGCCAACTCTGTTGTAAAGCGTATGCATTTGAGTGGATCTCAGAACTTGTGTTCACCCTGCCTGAGGATGAACCCAGTCACTGCAGGCCAGCCTACAGCCTGGCATCCCGTGAGACTGTGTGTGCCTAGGTCTGCATGCCATTGTGGACTTGTGCACTGTGTGTGCAAGAAACTTCAGGGGTGACCAGGGCTCCTCACACTTTTCCCAGATTCCTCTTGGGGCCATGCCATCTTCAGGCCAAAGTTCAGAGTTCAAGAAGGAAGATCCCCAATGGAGGGCTTGGTGAACCTAACTGGGGGGAGCCTGGGCAGGTGTAGTGAGGATTTTGGCCTCCCCTTCTCAGCCCTGGGACCCTTCCTCTCTCTACCTTTTTGGTGCTCTTTAGCAGGTGACATGTAGAGATGAGATGTGTGAGCTACAGTCCTGGGACTCTGAGACTCATGGGATCACAGAGCCTCAGGGTGCATCACTCCGCTGTCTGGATGGAGCCACAGAGGTCAGGCAGAGCACAGATTGGCCCTGGACTATGCAGTGAGTTGGTGGTATGCCTGTCCAATGTACCTCGATTTTCAACCTCACGTGCTGAGGTTTCTCCCTCCATGACCTTATACTAGTATTGAGATCTTCCTTTCTTGTTTGTGATTGTATATAGTCAACAAATGGTCGGACATCACAAAACAATGGCAGCCAGCCTCTAAAGTGGCTTCCAGTAACGCTGCCCTCAGGAACTATTCCTCTCAGTGTTACGGCAATCTCTATGCCTTATGGAATATGCTAGAAATGGTGGCATGGTATTTTCCAGAAAAGCTCTATGCTAAATGGCTTCCATCTTGACTGCTCCCTTCCTTGTCTTCTGTCCTGGAATACCAGGTGCTGTGACATAAGGACATTCAGGCAACCTTTGTGAGGTCCCCATGGAGCTGACCACACAGCAGGGCTCCATAAAGCACTGATAAGCCTCTAGCAGCCCCAGAGTCAATTGGAGGCACCTAGGGGACCTGCATCACTCAGCCAAGCCACCCCCAGACTCTTAATCCTCAGAAACTTGGGACTTTCAAAGTCACAATGTATTTGGAGTTTTTTTTGTTTGTTTGTTTTGTTTTGTTTTGTTTTGTTTTTTTAAAACAGCAGTGGATAGTTGGTATACTGGTCTTATTTTTTTTAATGTGTGTGTGTGTGTATGTGCGCGTGCGCGCGCGCGCGCGCGCGCGCGCGCACGCACGCCCTGTTGGGGCTGGAGAGATGGCTCAGCAGTTAAGAGCACTAGCTGCTCTTCCAGAGGACCCAAGTTTCAATTACCGGCATCCACATGGCAGATCACAACTGTCTGTAACTCCTGTCCCAGGGGATCCAACCTCCTCACACAAACATATACACTCAAATCACCAATGTACATAACAGAAAAATAAATAAATACATATTTCTAAGTGTGTGTATGATGTGTATCAGGGGATAGGCACACACACACATGTCATAGTAACGCGTTTGGAGGTCAGACTTGAGGAGCTGGTCCTCTCCTTCCATTTTTATATGGCTTCCAAGGATCCAATTAAGGTTATCAAGTTAACAGGTTAGCACAACAAATGACTTTTCTACTGAGTCATCAACAGTAAAATGCGTTTTTTTATTTGTTTGTTTTTAATGAATAAGATAGCCTGGAGGATTGGGTCAGCCTCAGATTCCCCAGGGCAATTAGGCTTTGGGGAAAGAAGACTGGGCAACCACTGGGATTTGCACATGCTGCACACTAATGCTCAGCGTTTATCTGTTTCAGGGCCAGCACTTGAGTCCTACCCTGGACAAGGTCAGGACCCAGATGATTAAATCTCTCCATGTGCTGGAAACTCAGGTACGGAGCAGGCCAACTGACTCCTCTGCATGGAAAAGCTGGCACGCACGTAGGTGCCTGCAGAGTGGGCTGGGGACTGGCTGATGTCCTCAGATGCTGCGTGCCATGGTCTCACCTTGCCCTCCTCTCCCAGGTCACTTAAGTTTCTGATGATGTCTCAAGGGGGACAGGTGTGATGCTCTCCACCAAAATGCAAGTCCCCCAAAGGGGTCCCGTTGTAGGCACAGGCTACAAACTGTCCCTTGAGGATGATTTAATTTCAGGCACTTGGGAGACATCCAGCGATGTCCGGATGATGAGCGCTTTGAACAGAGCTCAGGGGATCCATGGGGTCAGCCACTGTCGTCTGTTGATAGGTGTGAATAAGATTGCCAGAACCCCACATGTGGTGTTGGAAAGGCGTGGCTGTGCCTGAGAACACTCACGCAGAGGGGGTGGACATCCGTGTCGCTCAGAGGTTGTCCCCACAGAAGAGAGCATGGGGGAGAGGCCAGAGGTACCTGGTGGTGGGTGCCATCAGGTGATACAGAAAAGTTTCACCAGGTAGGATGGAGCCTGCTTAGTGAATGTGTCTATTCAGAGCTGCCTCAGACATAACCCATGTTCACAGAACACCCAGTAACTGCTATGCCTGTTCCACTGAGAGCCACAAGAGAAGTCTAAAATATCCCTGACAGGTTTGTACATTTGGGCACTTGGTTCCCAGTTGCTGGTGCTGTTTGGGAGGTTGTAGAGCCTTTGGTTGTAGGGGAGCTAGCTGGGGGGGGGGAATCAGATTTCTGGAGGGGTGAACCACCCCTGCCTCAGGCTGTCTCCGAGCTTCCTGGTTTGTTAAGATGCCACAGGCAATATCATGTACCTGCTGCCACACCAACCCCTCCATGGTGGACTGTGTCCTACAAGCACGAGCCAACCCTTCCTTCTTACGTTGCTTCTTGTCAAATACTTGGTCAAAATGATAGGGAAAGTAATTAACACAGCCTACTAAACAGAGCTGTAGTGTGGTAATGTGTCCTGTTGCTAGGGCCATGGGAGAAGCTGTATGGCCAGTGTCAGGGTCAAGGACAGTGGAAATACTGCCCCTTGGGCTCTGAGCTCTAGAGAGTAAGAAGAAAGGCATGGCCAGTGGTCCCCATGGAGGACAAAAGCAAAAAAGGAAAAAGCTCCACGCTTCGCTTCCAGCACCTAGCAGGTCCCACTCGGGCTGGGTCAGGAGGATACAAACCATGCCACACTGGGCAGTACCACCCCACCTGTCCACCCTTCTTTCTGTCTTTTCCTTGGTCTGCCATTCCTTTTTTTCCTCCTGCCTTCTTGTATTCCTTCCTTCTCTTCCCATCCCAGGTTCTTTGGCAAGGTGGCACAAACTGGAAATCCGGTTTCAGCCCCATGATCCAGGGTGTCCGTGAAGTGTGTGGCTCTCTGGTGGACCGGGGAGAAGGCTCTGTGAAGGCGGTCCATTCCGCCCTTGACGCTGGCCCAGCTCTCTGCCCCATTGCTGTCCCCTGATGTCTTCTGCCGCGATGGAGCCAAGCACCAGGTCTCCTAGTACCCAGATGTGTCCACTGCTCCAGACCCCAAACCCCCAGCCCTGGGCAGCGCTGGGACCCTGGGCCTCTTGAAGCAGGTAACGGGTTGCCCTGGCAGGGCTGGCTGCATAGCCTGGCACTTCCAGAGCCCTGTCAGCTGCCTCCCGCATTCTGTGCGGTGAAGCTCCCTGGCAATGTCAGTGCAGTGCGCTATTCAGGCTGACAGAAATCCCACCGATAATTGGGAAGAGTGGAAAATGAAAACATTAAAATTTGCCGTGTCATCCGCTCGCCTTTTCTGATTGTCTGATACCCGCCGTCCACTGACAGGTGCCGTGTTATTAACACTTGATTAAAAATCACTTCAGGTTTGAACCAGCCCGTCGAGAAGGGGGCGCCTTGACAGGACTTGTGGTTCCTGATTGACAATTAGTAATATTCGGTGTGTCACAACACAGATAGTGTGACTTATTGGCGCCGGTGTAACGCAACACATTTCATCTGAGTGCCTCAGATTCGTACATAGGCATCAGAAGGAAAAGATGGAGTCTCAGCCAGCCGCCTTTGATTACCAACAAAGGCGAGATTATACCTCCCTGGCTCACACCGACCTGGAGTTCCATCAATCAGAGCCTCGGAGATCCCAGGCTCCACTTCGGAAAGGGAACCTCCCAGACCAGGAGCTCATTATGCAGCTCTCAACTTCTCCATTGGCAGCCTGGTCCCTCCTGTCTGCAGATATGAAAGATCTTCACCCTGATGCTGCCTCCGCGCTCTAAATTACCAGCCTGCACCTCTTAAAACAAAAGGCTTCTCATTTAAAAAAAAAATAAAACCATCATGTCTTGATTGACGGGTTACATACTTTTCTTTCAGCTATTTTTTCCTAACTTGGTGTCGGTGGGAGTTGGATTCACGGGCCAATTTTTTTTCTCTCTCAGTTCTAATTCAATTCCTTTTAAGAGCTTTTAAGAACAGGGCAATCCAAGGTCTTTCCTTTTTTGGGTCTGACCTGAATTTCATTCTTCATCTTCTTCCTTTTTTTTTTCTTCCGAATTTCCTTCTTGGCTAAGAATATCCAGGCAAAGCACAGTCGTTCATATTCAAGACAGGTGATGAAGTTAATAAGTTAATGCAATTGTCTCTGAACGCTTTGGAAGAACAGGCCCTACATTGGATTGCAGTATTTTTCGGAGCCATGAAACCACGTATTTCATAGAGGAAAAATGAACAGTAGCATACACAGCTCAGTAGTTTATCACCATATGTGAACTGGCTCTTAGGATTCACCAACACTCGTGTGTGTGTGTGTGTGTGTGTGTGTGTGTGTGCGCGCACACGCGCGCGCACATGCATAATTTTTTTTAAAGATGTATTTATTTATTTATTATATGTAAGTACACTGTAGCTATCTTCAGACATACTCCAGAAGAGGGAGTCAGATCTCATTATGGATGGTTGTGAGCCACCATGTGGCTGCTAGGATTTGAATTCAGGACCTTCGGAAGAGCAGTCAGTGCTCTTAACTGCTGAGCCATCTCTCCAGCCCCAAGTTTTTTGGTTTTGATTTATTTATTTTTATGTGGGTGTTATTTATTTTATGGGTGGGTGTTTGCCTTCATGAATGTCTGTACACCTCATTCATGTAGTGCCCACAGTGGCCAGAAGAGGGCATCAATTCCCTGGAACTGGAATTGGAGATGAGCTGTCTGTCATGTGGGTGCTGAGAACTGAACCTGGCTGGGTCCTCTGCAAGAGCAAGCGCTGTAACCACTAAGCTATCTGTCCAGCCCTCTCTTGCCTTTTGAGATGGTCACCCTCACTGGCATCTGGGACTCACTGGCTTTGCTAGTCTGTCTGGGCAGTGAGCCTCAGGGATCCACTTGCCTCTTCCTCCTTAGTTCTGGGATTACAGTTGTGTTGCCATGCACACCTGTATGAGTGGTGTGGGCCTTGAACTCATGTCCTCATGCTTGCATGGTAAGTATTTTAACAACTGAGCTAAGCTCCCCAAGAGACTCTTTCACTCATTTAGCTTTGGGCTCTCTTCATATCCCCCAAAACTCACTAACGTGAACTCGCGGTTCATTGCTGGGTTCTCTGTGCTAGGATGCTCTTGGGCAGGTGGTCAGTACTCAGCAAACATTTGTGAGATGGCTGGCTGGATAGATGGATGGATGGATGGATGGATGGATGGATGGATGGGTAGATGGATGGATGGATGAGGAGGAGAAAGAGTTAGATGCTATGACACTGGGGACTGGCCCAACCATGTAGGTAGCAAAGGACCACCCTTGGCCCTCTGCTTCTCTCGTCAACTTGTCTCCTGAGGAGCGCTGTGCTTCTAGATCTGGCTTTGTAGGACCCCTGAATGGGGAGACCCCACTCGAGTCTCAGGTCGGCGCAAACCCAAGGAAACCTGAGAGACCGGCTTGATGCAAAAACACGAGGCAGTTTAATTGCGGAGCTCCGGGCCAACATGTCTCGTGCAAGAGACAAAGGGTTCCGCGCTGAGGCTCAAAAGCTAGGGGTTTATGTGGGAAAAGGCAAGGGGGTTTCGAGAGCTTTTACATGATTAGTCAATTCATACATTGAGGGAGGAATTGGCATACAGTTACATCAGCGGGTAGTATGTGCGTCAGCAATGTAGGAGAGTGAGAGACTTATCTTTTTTAGAGGAGGTCCTGGTTAACATTAAACTACACAAGAGAAGAGAGGGTGAGGGGAGGGAGCCCAGATGGCCCATGACTCAGCGGAGGTTGTTTAGGGTACTTTTTTATCTTTCTGGCCGGCTAGTTTCTGGAATGTCTTAATGACCTTGGGTGGATCATCCTGCTATTCTAACAACCTTGAGAAGGCCCCAGTTTGTCTGGGCTTGCCCCTGGCCTGCCTTATGCCTGGGCCGTGGATTCTGTGAAATCTTAACTTCGTTTTTGTTTCTAACTTCCATCAGCTTCCTACTGTCCCCAGTCTACAGGGTAAGTCTCTCCCCAGGGGTCAGGCTTTATGGGAAAAGAGACACAGGGTACAGAAAGGATGGATGGGGACTGTGGTGGTTCCCATTCTTTCAGGACAGTCCCGGCTGGTTCAGCCTTTACTCATTCTTTACTGAACCTCTGAAGTCAGTCAGACAACAAACCCACTGGATCCTGATGGTGGTGTGAAATCCCTTACCACTGCTGGGCCAGGTGCTTGTCACCTCTCTCTCTCCCTGGCCTTCAGCCAGGGCCTCAGCCCTGCCCTTTCTGGTAAAGCTTTTGGGATTCTTTCTTGGGCCTGTCTTCTGGGGGGAGGAGGGGATGACTTGCCCAAAGTCTCTGCTGTCAGCCACCAAGTGATGTCCTTCTTAACTGAGCCCTAAGAGTTACCCCACATTTGTCCTGGCACATCTGACAACTGCACTCCCCAAAGAAGAAGCAGGTGGGGGTCTCTGCTAGTGTAGCCCACTGCCCAGGCCTCCTGAGGTTGACACCTCAGGGTTATTTGGGACCACACTTGTGTTTTCAGGCCTTCCCTGGGGCAGGAAGCAGAAGTGTTGGGTTCTGGCTTCACAAAACACAGAGGGCACACCTGTGCTTTCTCTTTCACTGGCCAGGTGCCTCAGTCACAGGCCTTGGCCTGTTCAGGTTTTCTCATCTGTGCAAAGTTGTGAGAGAAAAGGATCCCATGGTAGCCATTCAAAGGCAGAGCTCTTACCCCTGTGTTTACCACTGACTGTGAGGGGAAATCAAGAGTTAGTTCCCAGAATTATAGCTTCCAAATGCTTGGGATCACTGTGAGTTCTAGTTTCATTTCTGTTACTGCTATAAAATGCCTTGACCAAAAAAAAAAAAAAGTATTTTAGCGCACAATTCCAGGTTACATTCCCTCATAGTGGGGAACTCACTCGAGACAGGAACTTGAAACAGCTAGTCATGTTGACATTGCAGAGCAGAGAGAGATCACTGCACACATGCTAATGAGCTCAGCTGGATCTGGTTCCTCTTACAGTTCAGGGTTCCCTGCCTAGGAACTGGTGCCACCCACAGTGGACTGTGTCTTCCCACATCAACTGTCTTAATTAAGACTCCCCCAACCCCCAGACATAACCACAGGCCAACCAATGTGGACTGTCTTCCCAGGTAACTCTAGCTGTGTCAAGCTGACAAAGGTGACAACCACTCCTAACCAGCTTTTAAACCATAACTTTCTACTCCCTGTCTCCAAAGTCTCAGTTGGGCTCCCAGGAGAACCAAGCTAATTCTTCCATGACCTGAACACCTCCAAACAGGTCCCACCACTTTTTTTGCTTTGTTTTGTTTTGTTTTGTTTTGTTTTGGTTTGGTTTGGTTTGGTTTGGTTTGGTTTGGTTTTGGTGTTTTGAGACAGGGTTTCTCTGTATAGCCCTGGCTGTCCTGGAACTCACTATGTACACCAGGCTGGTCTCGAACTCAGAAATCCACCTTCCTCTACCTCCCCAGTGCTGGGATTAGAGGCGTGCACCACCACTGCCCAGTTCAGGCCCTACCTCCTAAAGGCTCCCACACCTAAGACTGCTGTCTTCACACCAAGGCTCCTATTCCTGAACCTTCACTGCAACTTTCCCTCCTGCTGTAGGGTCACAGTGATTGTTCTCTGCAGGGAGAATTCCAGGTAGAAATGTTGACTCATAAGAACATTCCCTTCCAGGATGATCATGGTCACAAAGTTACTCAAGAAATGAGGAACACGGGTAGAAGGCATAGTGGGCCTCACTCTGGAGCAAGGGGAACCAAGCTGAGAGGACAGAGCCAACAGGGCTCCTTGGAGAAACCTTAGAATGCCCAGGCTGATGTTGTGAACTCTAGAGGTTTCTGAGGGTCCATGGGGGGTCCTTGTGATCAGTGGGAGACAGTGAGGCATCAGGGTACAGAGGATGGACATGGATGTAAATACCAGAAGTCCCAGATACTTGCTGTGCAAATGTCTCAGAAACTCCCTTAACCTCCAGTTAATTATACCCGCACTTCCGATGTTTAACGACTAAAGACTTGGCTTGGCAGACACTTCCTGAGTATTTGATGTTCGTTGGATGGTAATTGAGAGTGAAGGTACCTTGGGTCTATGCAGCACCCACTAGAGCTGAAAGGTCACCTCTGCCCTGCGCGTCAGGCTCAATGTGAGGTGGATGGAGCCAGGTCTGGTTCAGCCAAGGTTAGGCAGTCTCAACAGATGGACCATCTCAGTTCTCAGTTCTCTGAGGCCTGAACTATACCTCCATGGAGCTCATCCGATGCTAATATGACAGGTATTCATAGTCCATATGATTCGGAACCAGATATAAGAGCAGCAGCTCAGAGGATGAACGAGAATTCTCTGAGCCGGCCTTGTGTGAAGCTCCCGTCATAACCGAGAGGAAGAAAGAGGAGGGTGCTTGCTAAAGCAACGGGAATATACTTAGAATAAACTTAATGAGAAATGTGTGTGACCCACATAAATACAACTACAAAATTTTATTGGTGAAATAAAAGGAGAGCAGAATAAATGGAGAAGGTTCTGCATTTCCTCACGGGAGTGTGGAGGTCCTGTAAAGACGTCAGGCCGCCTCCGTGGTTAATTTGCAAATTTAACACAGCATCAAACACCCCACAAAGAAAACTGGACATTTCTGAAGTTCATCCGGAAGGGGGAAAAAAGGTTGAAAAGCAAAGAATAGACCGGAAAGGGAGGTCCCAGTCTAACAGCTTCCTGAACATCAAGAACTGGAAAGATGAGAACATTAATGAGAACCAATCAGTGCCTAGGGGGCGGGGTCAAGGCTCAGTGTGTAAAGTGCTTGTAGCGCAAAATGTAAGGACCCGAGTTTGAATCCTCAACACACTAGTTAAAAGCCAGGTATGAGGGCATGTGTCTGTCCCAGCTCTGGGAGAAGACAAGACATTCAGGCCAGCCAATCTAGCCAAATTGGTGAACTCCAGGTCCAAGGGGAAACCCTGTCTCAAAAATAGGAAGAACGACCAATAAAATGGCTTAGTGGATAAAGGTGCATGCTGCTTGCTGATCTTGCTGATCTTGCTGATCTTGCTGCTTGATGATCTGAGCTGGAACCCTGGGACCCACCTGGTAAGCGGAGAGAACTGACTCTCTAATGGTGCGTACGCGCGCGCACACATCATAAATAAAAATAATAAAGATACCTTTTTAAAAGGTGGTGGGGGCTGGAGATGGTAAGAGCACTTACTGCTCTTAGAGAGGACCCGAGTTTGATTCCCAGCACCCACACGGCAGCTCACAGCCATCTGTAGCTTCAATCTCAGGGTCTAACAGCGTTTTCTGGCCTCTGTGGGTTCTGGCCATGCATGTGGTACAGAGACATACAAGGAGGCAAAGCATTCATACATAAAATAAATCCAGATTTTTTTTTTAGATTAACTTATCTAAGAAAATATGAATCTGAGTGCTTGGCCTGTGTGCATGTGTGTGTACCACATGCATGACTGGTGCCTGCAGAGATCAGAAGAGGGCATTGGGTTCCCTGGAACTGGTGTTATGGGCTGTTGTGAGCCATTGTGTGGATGCTTGGAGTCAAACCAGGATCTGCTGCAAGAACAATAAGTGCTTTTAACTGCTGAGCCAACTCTCCAGCCCCAACTAACAAAAACCATTTTTTTCTTAAAAGGTAGAGAACCAGAAAACACATGACATGTACCTCTGACTTCTATGTGAGCAGGAATAGGAGTGTATACCTGCACATGCCCATGCACATGCCCATGCACACACCCATGCACACACCCATGCACACACCTATGCACATACCCATGCACACACCCATGCACACACCTATGCACATTCCCATGCACACACCCATGCATACACATGCACAAAAATAAAAACATAAAAGGAATCAAATGCCGGGCAGTGGTGGTGCACGCCTGTAATCCCTGCACTCTGGGAGGCAGAGGCAGGTGGATTTCTGAGTTTGAGGCCAGCCTGGTCTACAGAGTGAGTTCCAGGACAGCCAGGGCTACATAGAAAAACCCTAAAACCAAATTAAAAAATAAATAAATAAAAAAGGAACCAAATGCCTAGAAACAGATGAGATTTTATATAAAAATCAGCATGTTGAACAGCACCCCCACAAAGCCATCATTGGCTGGTGTGTGGCTCAGTGCTATCAGAGCAAACTGATTAGCTACACGGGGGAAAATGTAATTTAGATACACCTGATACTTCATCTCAGAATAACCTCATCTGCATGATAAATGAAGTTTTAAAAAATGGGGAATAGATACAGGTATTTATTAGCTCTTGAGAATACTAATTTTAAAGGACCAATAAAATGAAGTCTATAGGCTTCACAATATATGTGTAGCGATAGTGATGAGTCAGCATTTGCTCTAGGGACAGGAGCCACGCAGGCACAGTAAGTGCTCAGGGAGGTGTCTTTGTTGGTTTGGTTTAATGATATTTTTCAGTAAGTAAGAATTAAGGGTCTACGGTCCATGAGGGGCCCCAGATGCTTGAGTGTCACAGAGCTGTTCATGGCAGTCTCCTCCGCTCTCTTCCTCAGGGTGCCGGGGCTGCAGGACCCCAGGGGTTCCTTAATGTCTGCGTTTCTGCTTTGCTTTCTTCTCGATTTCCACAGGCCAAGGTCAAGTCACCACATGCATGTATCTATACATATATCTATACATATCTATACATTTATATACGTATGTATAATATATATAAATAAATGTATATATAAAACCTTTTGCAGTGCTGGGCTCAGAGGTCAAGCTCTCAGCATCCCTGACAGTTTGACTGGTGTGGGAGTCACCTGGGAGACATCTCTGGGACTGCCTGTGAAAGTGTTCCTGGAGAGATTAGCTGAGGTTGGGACGACTCCCCCAGAACATGGGTGGCCTGAGTATAGGGGGCTCGGACTCAGAGAGCACAGTGCTTCCTGTGCAGTTGGGAGAGCCTGAGTTTGGATCCCCAGAACCAATCCAGCCAGATGCAGGAGTGTGTGTCTGCAATCCCAGCTCCTCCGTGTTGAGGCAGGAGCATTACTGGAGCTCCTGGGCCATCTAGCGTGGGGCACGCACCGTGGATGACAAGGACACCTGGGCTTATCTTCTCACCTCCACACAGGCCATGCACATGCATGTACACACACATACACACACACATGAACATGCATGTACACACAGATACACATGCAAACACAGACATATACAGGCATACACAGGCACATGACATAAAAGTAGAAGGGACTTGTTGAGGAGAAGAAGGGATTTGTGGGAATAGAGGCAATATGAGAAGGTAGGGAGGGTGAACACATGTTATATACACATATGAAACTGGGAAAAAATGCTTTCTAAAGCACAATATAAAATTATTTAAAAGAAAATTAAAGGGAGAGAACAAACTGATTTGGGTGGAGGTTCTGTGCATGGGAATGGGAGGTTCTATGCATGGGAATAGGAGGGTCTGTGCATGGGAATGGGAGGGTCTGTGCATGGGAATAGGAGGGTCTGTGCATGGGAATAGGAGGGTCTGTGCATGGGAATAGGAGGATCTATGCATGGCAGCAGGAGGGTCTGTGCATGGGAATAGGAGGGTCTGTGCATGGGAATAGGAGGGTCTGTGCATGGGAATAGGAGGATCTATGCATGGCAGCGGGAGGGTCTGTGCATGGGAATAGGAGGGTCTGTGCATGGCAGCGGGAGGGTCTGTGCATGGGAATAGGAGGGTCTGTGCATGGCAGCGGGAGGGTCTGTGCATGGGAATGGGAGAGTCTGTGCATGGGAATAGGAGGGTCTGTGCATGGGAATGGGAGGGTCTGTGCATGGGAATGGGAGGGTCTGTGCATGGGAATAGGAAGGTCTGTGCATGGGAATAGGAGAGTCTGTGCATGGGAATAGGGGGTCTGTGCATGGGAATAGGAGGGTCTGTGCATGGGAATAGGAGGGTTTGTGCATGGGAATAGGAGGGTCTGTGCATGGGAATAGGAGAGTCTGTGCATGGGAATAGGAGGGTCTGTGCATGGGAATAGGAGGGTCTGTGCATGGGAATAGGAGGGTTTGTGCATGGGAATGGGAGGGTCTGTGCATGGGAATGGGAGGGTCTGTGCATGGGAATAGGAGGGTCTGTGCATGGGAATAGGAGGGTCTGCCTATGGGAATGGGATGGGGGCGAGGGATGGGTAGAGTCTTGAAGGACTAGTATGGAAGGTAGGAGATGAGGGCCAGGGAAATCCCAGGGACCAGATCTAGGGTATTTGGTTTGGGGATGAGGCATGCGAGAGAAACAGACTCAGAAAGAGCCCTGGCCACAGGCTCCCATCACTCTGTGATCCTGAGGGTTGGGGCTCTGAGCCAAGGCCTCCACAGAAGAACTCTGCTGCTTTGAAGCAAGCAAAACATCAAGCCCAACTTCTTAAAGGGAGGCTTCTAGGGATCAAACTCACGCCCTCATACTTGTGAAGTGAGCGCTTTCCTGATCGAGCATCTCCCCAGACCCCTGAGATTTATTTTCTTAATAGCATTTGCCACTCTCTGAAGCTCTTATTAATTAATTAATTAATTAATTCCTTACTTAGCAGCTTTTGGATTCAGTGTGAGTCCCGTGAGCAAAGGGGGCTTTATTGAAGTGACAGGGCAGTGTGTCCAGCTTGTGGCGGCTGTTCTGGACACAATATGGGAGGAATGTGGTCGTGAGGTGGTAGAGGTGGTAGAGGCAGGGAGGAGGGACTGTGGAGGAGGTTGAGGAGGGTGGCCTCTCCTGAGGATGACCTTGGTCCCAGGTGTCCTTGCGTGGCCTGTTGATGGCCTCCACCTTTGGGAGCTATCACCTAGTGCTTCAGGCTTCTCATCTCTTCCCAGTTTATAAACTCTGCCTCCGAGCCCCAGAGGCCCCGTCTCCCTCTGCTTAATATTCAACTTAAACTTTACACACCCTGTTCAAACATTTCAGCGCCTCCTCATCTGTTCTGGGTCTCACCAAAAATAAAAATATTTTGGTTCCACAAATAAAAGCAAATATTTGACAGCACTTGGAATTTTTTCAGCGTGTTAATCCACAGTTTGCTCGGTCAACAGTGCTGCTCAGACCAGTGACCGCCCACCAGGGAGTCCGTGCTTGTGGGCACAACCCTTCAGTGAGGTGAGCTGGAGGAGACTGCGGAGGTCCTGGCTGACTCAGCCTTGACCCTGAGTGGAGGCTGAAGCTGGAGGGACTGGCAGTGGGTTCAGGGTGATGGTCACCCTCCCTGGAGACCTGAGCCCCTCAGCACCCAGCACCTCAGCACCTTGGAGCAAACACCAGATGCAGATTTGGCGTGTGTATGGCTGTCTGAATGCATCTGGCAATCTGATGGGTGTGGGTGAGGCCGGATCAGCTGCTCCTGGCTGTACACAGCACCTCTCTGGGTCTCAGGTGTAACCAGGTCTATCTCATGGGGCAGTTCTGGTGAAAGGACAGCAGATAGCACTTAGTGTAAACGCTACTCAGCAGGCAGAGGTGCCTGTCTGTGCTGGGTGGCCTGCCCTGGCTCTCCTCTCTGACTCATGCCTCTCACCTTAGACACATGGCCACGCTAGGAGGTGGTAGATCACTGCTTGATGGTTGGCTTTGTTTAGCCTATCTAGGAGACATGTTGGCTGGCCTGGGAAGAATAAAGGTGGGCAAACCTGATACTCTGGCGAGGACTGCAAGAAACACATTCTATCTCATAAACTGTGGTCTCAAACCTGAGGAGCCCTCAGCATTGGGAGGGTGTGGTAGCTCACGGAGAGAGGCTTGCTTGGGCTGATAGAGGCGCAGAGAAGACAAAGCACTGAGCTGAGCCTTTCTGTGTGAAACACCCCCTACCCCACCCCTCAAGCCCCACCACTGCTTTCCATCTGAACTCAAACATCATATAAAAGCCAGGGAGCACAGAGACATGTCTGCCATCCACTCAAGCAAAGGCAGTGTTGATGAGTTAGAAACTGGGTGGATTTCCTCTAACAGGGATACACGGGGAAAGGCTGAGAGTCTGTGCAGTGCAAGAATCAGGGAGCCACCCTCCAGCCACAGGAGCTTCTCATGATTTTATAGCTAATGTACCAGTCCCTGTGCAGAAAGGGACACATGCATGGTCTGGTAGTGAGCCCTTTAATAGCGCTGGCCCTGACGTACATAGAGGATGTCAAGTCTAGAGAGTCCTGGACCAGATGCTGGGCTGAGAAGCCGCTGAGCTGGAACTTGAAGCAACTATGTCTGAGTCCAGAGTTTGTACTGACTCCTGCAGGCCAGGGGCCTCAGCACCCGTGGGAACCTACAAAACTTAGCCCCAGGCACAGGAAGGAGAGCCTAAAAACAAAGCACACTGCCAGAGATATTTCTAGAAGCATTCCATGCAGCCAGCCACCTCTGCAGCCTTCTGCAGCTTTTAATGGAGTCTAGCTCAGGGGAGTGACCCAGACTCAGTGGAAGGTGGTGTAGCCAGCCAGGCCAGATAAACATGGTGTGTGTGTGTGTGTGTGTGTGTGTGTGTGTGTGTGTGTGTGTGTGGTGTCAGGGGTGGGGGGGTGGGGAGAGGCATACCCCAGCTCCTGGATTACTGCACCCTGGCTCTAGACAGGACGTGGCTCACAAAGCACTTGTGATATTCTCATGTATGCTATACTAGTGACTTTTTGCATTCCCCACAAGAATCAAATCACAGGAGGCGGGCTTATTTTAGCTTACAGTTGGAAGGGATACAGTCCATGATGTTGGGGAAGACATGACACATGGTAGGAGGATGACAGATGCATTCCTAGTGAAGATGTTCAGATGTCTTTCTCCTTTCTGTTCAGTTTAGGGCTGTAGCTCCTGGATAGTCCCACCTCAGTCCACAAACTTCCTCACAGACATGTCCAGAGGTTGGTCTCCTAGGTGGTTCCAGATCCTATCAAGTTGACAGTCAATAAGAAACACTTTTGTGAGTGACCTAGATCCTTGTGAATCCTTTTGGAATGTGCAGTCAGAGCACCTTGCTTCCACCCAAGGGCTAATCAGATAATAGTTGCTATCATCTGATGCTAAAGTCTATAGCTGAGAGTTCCCCACTTCCCTGCCTACCTGAAGTTTCCACCCAGGCACCTGGACCTCTAATCAAATTTACAAGGTAGAGAGAAAGACTGCAGTTCAGCCTTGTGTTGATCTTTGCCTTTTCAATCCTCCCAAATGCACCATTAGTTTGTAGATAGATTTGTTGGATTTTTGTTTTGTTGGTTGATTGATTGGTTATTCTTTTTTTTTTTTTTTTTTTTAGACAAAGTTTCTGTGGGTAGCCCTGGCTGTCCTGGAACTCACTGTGTTGACCAGGCTGGTCTCGAACTCACAGAGCTCCGCCTGCCTCTGCTTGGTAATTTTTTAAACTAATATTTGAGGCAGAGTGCTGAGATTAAAGGCATGCTCCAGACCATCTGGCAATTTTGTTGGATTTTTAAAGGTTTTTGTTTTTGTTTTTTTTAAGCACACTATGTTTGACATTAACATTGTTTTCCTTTATGTTTGGTCTTTATAATTATGCTTATTTTTCTTGTCTTATTGTGTTATCTAAAACTTCAAGGATAAATAAAATTATACTGTAGGGACAATTTGTATTATGTCAGATGCCAAAACGATATCTTTAATATTTCACAATTAAATATTTTTCAGAGAGTTCTGAAGTGATTCTGTGTCTTCTCTGTACATAACACACACACACACACACACACACACACACACACACATATTATGCATGTGAGTACACTGTAGCTGTCTTCAGACACCCCAGAAGAGGGAAAGAGGGAATCGGATCCCATTACAGATGGTTGTGAGCCACCATGTGATTGCTGGGATTTGAACTCACAGCCTCTGGAAGAGCAGTCAGTGCTCTTAACCACTGAGCTATCTCTCCAGCCCTTCTCTCTGTATATTTTTGCTTGTTTTTTAAAAGTACTTTTTCCCATGAATAAATAATGATATTGCATGCTTTTTGAATTTTTTAAAATTTACTAAATTTATTTTTATTTATATCCATTCCCTCCCCCCCCCCCGTGTGTGTGTGTGTGTGTGTGTGTGTGTGTGTGTGTGTGTACCTACAGAGGCCAGAAAAGGTGTTGAGGAGTCCCCTGAAGCCAGCACTCCAGATGTTTGTGATGGCCTGATGGAGGGACTGGGAACTGAACTCGGGCACCGAAGTGTTGCAAATGCTTGTAACCACTGAGCCATCTCTCCAGCCCCAACTTCCTAAACTTTGAACTGCAACCACTATGTCTTTCTTTGTTCATTTATTAGTGCAATAAATCTACCAGTTGTCTCATACGGAACTCTGGTTGTACCCCTTCTCTCCTCAAACCACCCCCGCCTTCCAGGTAAAAGCCAGTGTTTCTCCTTTTCATACGATGCTAACTTTTGTTTAGAAAAATTTCATCCAGGATTTTTTTCCTTCTGTGCTCATGAACTAAAGCTATTTTTGTTTGTGAATGGTGTATATTAGAAACTAACATTAAAAAAGTTTTTGAGACAAGATTTCTATGTGTAGCCCTGGCTGTCCTGGAACTTAACTCTGTAGACCAGGCTGACTTCAGACGCAGAGATCCACCTGCCTCTGCCTCACAGTTATTGGGATTAAAGGCATGTACTGCCACCACCCACTGACATTTAATTTTTTGAAATTAATATTTGACCTTAAAAATGTTAATGGATATTGATGCTAACAAAATGTCTTCCTTTAAGACCTTAACCCTGGCTAATTCCCAGGACATGTGGCACACTTACCTGGCATCTCAGTCCTGCCTTCTACTCACACCTCCAAAATCCATTGATATTATTGATTTACCAGGGTTAGGGTTTCAGTTCCGGTTGTCTATCAAAGTCCATGCATTGGAGACTTTGACCCCAGAAGATTGCCAGGGAGAGGTGGTGGAAGCGTAAGAGATGGGGCCTAGGAGGTCTCTGGGTCGTTGGGTATGCTTCTTTGAAGGGGCATGTGGTACCCCAATCTCTTTTCTTCCCTTAGCTCCCAGCCAAGGTAAGTAATTTTGCCTCACCATGTGACTTCCCTCTGATGAATTATTTCACCACAAGCCCAAAGCAGTGGGCCAATGAGCAATCCCCCCAAACACCCCACACTCTGCTCCCCAGACTACGGGCAGTCCCATTCGCCTCCTGTGAATTTGACTCCTTTAAGCCCCTCTAGTGGGTGATGTGTGTCCTTTCGGTGGATGGCTTATTTTACTTAGTAAAATGTCTTCATGGCCCACACACTTCGGTGTGGGCTAGAATGTCCCTTGCTCCCTGTATAGTGTGAGTGTCCCCTGCCCCCTATCCCTGTGCAGTGTGAGCATCCCTCGACCTCCTCCCTGGACGGCTGCGAGGATCATGCTTGCACACTTACACACTCTCCTCTGGCTTCCCGGCCTCAGTCTGTATCCCAGCCCTGGGAGTCCCCTCTGCTCTTCTGTAAGCCTGAGCACCATTGCAGGAATTGCCACCTTGCCGTGTGTGATGGGTATTCCCAGATGCTTGTGGTGAGAGGAGTTTGGGGAGTACCTGACCCACAGTTCTCTGGAAGTGTGTGTGTGGGGGGGGGGGCGGTGTCTTCTAACTCACTGACAAAGGAAGAACCAAAAGGAGTGCTGCAGGCTATCCCCGCTCACACACATGGATACGAGCTCTTCAATAAAAGATTAGCAAATTGAATCCCGAGATATATTAAGTGAATATCCCACAATGGCCAGGTGGGGTGTGTTATTGGAAGGCAAGGACAGTTCTATTTTCAGAGCTCTATTAATATAATTCATCATATTAATAGGCCAAAAGGGAAAAGCCACGGATGATAAAAAGGCATTTGATAACATTCGGCATCCATTTTGTGGGAAAACCTCTCTTGGCAAAATAAAAATAGACACTCCTTTAGTATGCTAAGACAACCTCATAGAAATAGCCCATCCTTGAAGGGTGACTGCTCTGCCTGGGACACTCTTTTGCTTGCATGTGTGCATATGTGTACTGTGGGCATGCATGCATCTGTGTGTGGTTGCATGCTGAGGCCAGAGGTCACCCTCAGATGCAGCTCCTCAGGTGTCATCCACATCATTGTTGGACAGGGTCACTCACTGGGACCTAGGGCTCACTAGTCACACCTGTCAGTAGGAGCTGAGGCCCCACCTATCTTTCTTGTATGTCTCCCAGAGCCTGAGTCACAGGATTCATACATAGGGACTGTAAATCAAATCCAGATTCTCTTGGGTATTTATGTCTCCCCAACCGAGGGTCACCGAGACCTTCTGAAGGTATTGGGGTGTGCGCCAGTCATCCTTGGACCAAGTTGAATGTGAACCCCTCTCCCTTACCTTTCTGGCTCAGCTCACTATGCAGGGCACAAGTTTTACCTTCCAAGTTCATAGTTTGTGCCCAGAGACACAAAATTATACTACAAACTAGACTGGCTAGGATTTTAGGAAAGAACAAAAGAAGGCACAGGGTGCAGTGAGACCTTCCTAAATTCGCTTTCACTGTCCCCAGCCCATGCTACTGTCTTCTATTGTGAAACTGTGTCTCATATAGCCAACACTGGCCTTGAAGTCATTTTGTAGCCAAAGATGACCTGGAACCCTCTTGACCCTCTTGATTCTACACGCCCAGAGCTGGGATAGCAGCACGTTCCACCGTGCCCGGTGAATGCAGTGCTGTGATCAAACCCAGGGCTTTGCTATGCCTGGCAAAGACTCCTACCAACAGAGCTACACCCCAAGTCACACAAAACTATCCTTCCAATGGTGACATCTTGACCTGCTGACTTCGCCACACCTGCCTCATGGTAAAACCAACATCCAAAACGAGGACAGACAGATATGTGTGGCTTGACAGACAGTTTGTCTTGGCTTCATTAGCTCTCCAACCAAGTACTATAAACATGGCTCTGTGGTTCTGGTTTCGGGGGTCTCTGCACCCCTCGGGATGCATCTCAGCTATTGTGGAAGGTTAACAAAATGTTGGAAGGCCTGAGACTGGCACCTTAGGCCATGTTTTATCCTAGACACTGTGCAAACTGTTTCTGTTCAGCCCGACAGCCGGAAAAAGTCACACACGGCCGCCTCACCACAAGGGGGTGTGACTTTCCAGGCAGCTCAGAAAGAGAAAATCGCAGATGGAAACTTTCTAGAAAAGTCTATCACACTCTGTTTCTGTGGATGGGGTCAGGAGGAGCACCTCTGATTTGGGGTGCTTCTGACAAGCCTGCTTGGGGGGATGTAATCCGCTAGTGGTGGCTGCAGAGGACAGAACAGGCTGGGGCTTGTCTAAGTAGGAAGGCTGCATTTGTGGGTTATCTCCACCCAAATCTGGACACCTCTCTCTTCCACACAGAGTAGGCCAGCTTAAGAGAACTAGCCTGGAACTTTAAAAAAAAAAAAAAAAAAAAAAAAAAAAAAACCAAAAGATTGGGGAGAGAAAAGAGAACGTGAGAGAAAGAGACAAATAAACAACTCCAATCCCAATCGGGCAGACACAAATAGTGACTTTTAATTATATAATCTACTTTTGATGAATTTATTTTTGACAGTTTTATAGGTTGACGAGAGAGTGCATTTTCGATGCAAAAAAAAAAAAGCCCCATTATTCACTCCAAGCTCTTTGAGCATAAAAATTGTCAAATGATTTTAATACAGTTTTAAGTTTTATGTTTATTGTCAAGGAAAAAAAAAGGCCACAGCAATTACCGAGTCACATGCCCCTTAAATCTTTATGCTTCTGACAGCAAGAACAATAAAATATGTTTTTGCCCAAACCTTTTACCATTCAGATTGACGTGGCTTCTGCGACAGCTGCTTTTCTTCCATCTGAACACCGTTTATGAGAAAGCTAACTCCGACCCACTTCCTCCATGGGGGTGGGGACCGCGTCCGCACAGCTCCACAGTACAGATTCCTAGGCCGGAAGCTCAGATCCAAAGATCTGAGTCCAGGAGAGAGAAGGAAGGAAAGCCAACGAGCAAATGCATACTTTTACAGTCTTTGAGGCATCTTGATCATCTGCAGGGTATAAAGAGTAGGTATCAGTCATTTGTGGATACCATTGGTTATGGATCAACCAATCAGAGGTCCACAGAGGCAGTTCACCTGCCTTCCGGTCCCCTGTAATTAGAGGCTCAGGAAGTGGGAAGGAGTGGCCAGGGAAACACCAGTGGGGTTGTGATGGGAGCCGGGGAACCTGGAGAGGTGATGTGCCAATAGAGGATTGTGGTGGGTCACTGGAGCACAGTATGCCTCTGACTTCGAATGTTTGCAGAGCACACCCTCCTCCCGCCATGTACCCCCATGGAAGGCTCGGATGGCTTGGGACACTCACACCAGCCTGGCTGGTCGCCATTCTAGTTTGCTTTTAGAGGAGGGACATAGCTGACCTCTGGTTGCCTAGGTGTGGCCTGAGGGTTGTAGGTGCAGTCAGCAGTGAGTAGTCTCTGAAACGACAGCCTCACTCTTGAGAAGCTCACTTGCCAGCAAAGGACAGCCTGCCCCTCGGGAAGCCCAGAGCCTGCCAGGCGCCCTACTGAGAGGAGAATGCCAGGCAGGTGCCGGCCCTGGCCGTGCCTTCATTCCCCAGAGCTGATGCTGTGTTATGCTTGTACCCCTGCAGCCTGACTAGAGTCCAGCATCTCACAAGGTCCCCAAACATTGGTGTTCACTGCTGAGGAACTGCAGACTGTGGTGGCAGCTACCACACCACTTGCTCTGAAACCCACCAAAGGCCCTCACTGGTCACTTCTCTGCTGGGCAAATGACCTGTGGTTATTCTTCCTCAGTAAATAGCCCCCAGCCTCAGTCTGCTGGGCTAACAAGCAACTCTGCTCTTCCCTACGTCTGTCTCCAACCCCGCAGTCCCCCCAGGTTGCTAAGGAAGCCTTGTTTGGTAGAGATAGCGTCTTCAGAAACAAAACTAGGCTGTGTAGGAAGCCACCACCCCTCTAAAGGGCATTCCAAGGTGCTTCTTCTTGGTATGGTCTCTTAGGAGTTGGGCCTTGTTAATGTGAAGCGATGCATCGCACGGTGTTTGGGGTGTAAGATGCATGCGCACTCTGAGGGCTTGGGAGAAGATTCTCATAGAGTCCTGTCTGAGCAGGTCTGAAGAGGCTGTTGACTACAACAGGCAGGGCCATAGCCTCTTCCAGACAGACTGAGTTAACTTCCCCATCCTTCAGGGATGGGATCATAGGCTCTTTCTCAGAGTCCTCGTGGCTTCTTCTGCCTGGCGCAGGGCACATACTGCTTGATAGTCCTTTGCCTAGAAGGACCGACCATTCACTACAATTTTAGTAAAAATAATTGTGACTTCTGCTGATTTTTAATACTTATTTTTTCCTCTTTTTCTCCTCTTTAGATCTCAGGCTCAAAGCAATATTCAAAACAGACTCTGGTCACACAGATTATCTCTGGATGTTTGCTGCTTCCAGATACATTCAACTGGGTGCACTCAGTCAGATGTCCGTGTCTGCTTACTCTGAGTCCTGGGGTCAAGGCTATGGCCTGTTTTGGTTACT
Source organism: Apodemus sylvaticus (assembly GCF_947179515.1). Taxonomy (NCBI): domain Eukaryota; kingdom Metazoa; phylum Chordata; class Mammalia; order Rodentia; family Muridae; genus Apodemus; species Apodemus sylvaticus. Next base: position 13,043,110 of record NC_067476.1, on the reverse strand, counting down.
GCTTTATCCAAAAGATAGCATGGTGCCTAACAGATAGTAAATCTCATTGAAATTTGGATTGATGGATAGGGTGTATGTGCTGAATGGGTGGAATGGATAGATGCATAGATGGATGGATAAGTGGATGGATAGGATAAATGGGATGGATGTGATAAATGGGATAGATGTGATAAATGGGATGGATGAAATGGATATATACATGAATGGATGAATGTGTGAGTGACTGAATGAATGAATTAATGAATGAATGGAATACATAGATGTCAGGATGGATGCACGCAAGAATGGATGGGATGCATGAATGAATGGAATGGATGCAGGAGTAGATGGATTGGATGGATGCATAGATATGATGGATGGATGGATGGATGGATGGATGAATGGATGGATGGAAGGATGTGTGGGTGGATGGATGGATGGATGAATGAATAGTTGGATGGATGGAAGGATGGATGTGTGGGTGGGTGGATGGATGGATGAATGGATGAGTAGTTGGATGGATGGGTGGATGGATGGGATATATACATTCATGAATGGATATATGTGTGGATAAATGAATGGTATAGATGGATGGAAGGATGGATGCATTCATGATGCATAAACAGATGGACTGATGGTTAGGTTGGGTATATAGGATGAATGAATACCTATATGGAATGATGAGTGGATAGATAAGATGGGTGAATGTATGGATGGTATATGAGTGGAAGAGTGGATGGATGCATGCATGGATGGATGGGTAGGTGGGTGGGTGGGTGAATGGATGGATGGATGGGTGGGTGGATGGGTAGATGGGTGGGTGGATGGGTAGATGGGTGGGTGGATGGATGCATCTTTCCTACCTTCACAGCTTCCCTTGCAAGGGGACCATGTGATAGAGTCTTGCTGGTTGAATGTATTTGAGAGTGCCAGACTTCCAGCTTTGATCCATGTGGTTCTAAAGAGAATACACTGAGTCCTAGGGAACAAAAAACTATAGTCAGAAGGTGCTTGGTTTACTGAATGAAGTCTGTGTGGACAGAATCCAGTTCCCTCCACTCCACTGGGCTCAATCTCTTTACTGCAGTGAGAAATCCCTTCTATTGAATGAATTTACAGAGACTTGGTTATCAGGAATAATGGAGCCCAGCTGGCACATGCCTGTGACAGGTGCCACAGAAAGAAGATCTAGTTATTTGCTTTCAGTGTTCCTCCTAGCTTGTTCAGAATGGGAGGAAGCCACATTCAAGCTCCTCTCCTGAAGGAGCAAGCAGGCTGTGCCGGCTGGGAGACTCTGGGGCAGAAGAGTCAGACAGCCTGGAGGAATTTGGACTCAGTGTGTGTTCCAATCCTGCCTTGTCTGTGACTCTGCGTTCTGATACTGATTCCAGCCTCACGGAGATATGCTGCCCTCAGAACTCTGGACTGCCAGCACTGGGTCAGGCCTCTGCAGCAGGAGCATCTGTAAAAAGGAGTCATTGCGACCATTATTGCTTTTCTTAGGTCCTGGTGTCTCCACTGCAGGAAGCCCCTCACTGAAAGCATTTTGTCTCCTTCCATTTCCAAGCCAGACGGCCCCATTTTTCTCCGGCTTTCCACCGTCTGTGAGCTGCCCGGTGCCTATTACACAAACCCCAATGCATCTTTGAAGTGAGCAGCTAATTATGTTCCAGGAAGTTATAGATCTGGAGTTTCCCCGGTGCCAGCGGCAATCGCCTGCCCCGGCTCTCATTTCACAGAGAAACCTTCCAGGGCCTGATGGAGGCTGTAATTGGGAGTCCCCTTTCAGCCCCAGGACCTGCGGGGGTGTGCCCTCTGCACCTGGGGAGGCCACTAGATCTTCACCTTCTCAATGCAACCTTTATAGACTTGGCCCTCTCTCTGCAGAGAATGTTGGTGCCCAGCCAATTGTCTGTAGTGGGCTAGGAAGGTGAACAGGAACTCAGATCTCCAGAGCCAAGACCAATGGGAAATGTCCCTTGCTCCCAGTAAAAGCCTGGTTGGTACTAAAATGTTTGTCACTGCTGAGCAACTGAACATCTTGTGTTTGTTTTATAGATAAAGGATCGGACCCACCTCCGACCCCAATGCTAGTCCATCCTGATCAGCTCATCTCTGCTCCCCTGCAGCCAGAAAACCCCTCCCAGAGCTGTCCCCAGGGAAACCACTTCCTCCCTCTACAGTGACTTTCCCAGTGCAGTTAAGGGAGCAGAGATAGGGGAAGGATGTGAGGTGCCCAAGGTATAACCCCACCCCCCAACATTAGCAACTTTCTAAATCAGGCGCTTGGCTGGACTCTACCTAGCCCAGGCGCCATCCCATTGAGAGGCCCTTCCTATCTCCTGGGAGAGGAATGTTGTCCATCCAACACCTCCCCATTGCTGATGAGTTGGGCTTTGAACCAAGTGAGGTCTCTGAGATGCAAGAGCTATGGCTGTTCACTCAGTCCTTAGCATCAAGTATAGCTTAAAGTGGTCGCTTCAGTAAATGCTCCTCCCGATGGCCCAGGTGAAAGTGAGTGGGAGGTGACGGCGGTGCAGCACTGGGCTGTGAACATGCAGTAGATGCCACAAGGTGAGGATCTGATACCTTCTGATGACCACCCTGAGGTGGCACTGGAGTTAGTCTGTGAAGCTGACGCAAGAGACAAAGATCTGGGTGTCTAGGTGGAACCAGGGCCAGTATAGACCTACTGTGTGACATATCCTGAGAAGATGGCTGCTTCACACTCTAATTCAGCCATGTCCCCACATATCACCTTCCACTGGGTCTCCTCTTGTCCTGGACCTTTTTGTCACATAAAGAGCCATTTCTGAGGCATGAATAGCCCCATGCCAGTTTTGATTTGTGTCTTGTCTGGTCTGAATAGATAAGCTCTTATTCATATGTTGAATCATTTGACCTTATCTTAATAGATACGGAGTCTAGGATAAAGAAGGCGATGGTTCTGACAATTTTTGACTAGTGGGAATTTACCCAGCATGCTCTCTCCTAGGGGAGCCTCACTTTATGAGCTATCTTGACAATTCTGAGTGAGCTCCCAGCCACCACATGCAGAGGTAATAAGGACAGACAAAGCCTGTGGGGACTTTGCACAGAGCTGAGAAGATTCGTTCTTCAATGGCATGTTTTAACCACTCCATGAAGGGGTGAAGTAAATGAATTGAAGAAGGCAATTCCCCAGGCCTGAATTGGCTGAGATCCCCAATGAGCTATCTGCTTGCTTAAGGGGACTACTGCTCCACAGAGAGCTTCCCTCATCCGAGGTGAGGAAAGAAACAGGATCCAGAGGGGAGGCATGCACTCTCAGATGTGACCAGAGGTCTGAGAGGAACAATTGAAGCCAAGGATTCTGGAGGGCTTAGTCCGTGGTTCCCTGGCTGTGTTTCTGGGTTCACTATGGAGTAAAACATCATAGCAAGGGAGAAGCTTTGTCAAGACAGACAGGAAGAAAGAAGGAAATATATGACAAGGCCAGGGCAAGATGTACTCCTTAGGATACCCTCAGTGACTTCCTTCCCCTCCAGCTAGGTTCCACTTCTTACTTTTTGCCACATCCTCATGATACCATCACCTTATCAATGTAGCAAGAAATCAATCTATCAGAGTCCCGAGGATCTGGTCACATCTCAAAGTCCCAATACATGAGCATTTAGGAGGAATACTTAATAGTCATGTAATAGTCAGCTAGCTATCTACCATCCTATCCACCCATAAGTCCACCCACCTACCCATCCATCTATCCATCCACCTACCCATCCATCCATCTATCCATCCATCTATCCATTCACACACCCATCCATCCATTCATCCATTCACCCACCCACCCATCCATCTATCCATCCACCCACCCATCCATCCATCATCCATCCATCCATCCATCCACCTACCCATCCATTCATCCATCCATCCACCTATCCATCAGTCCATCCAGTCATTCATCCATTTATGTACCCACTCATTCATCTGTCCATTTATTGACTCATCCATCTATCCAGCATTGGTCTATTTGCCCACAACACCAATCCATCTATTCATCTATCCATCATCCATCCATCTGCCTATCTGCCCATCTATCTATCCACTCAAGCTTTCATCTATTATCCTTCATCTGCCTTCTGTCTACACACTAATCCATCTGTCTATATACCTACCTATCATCTATCTTCCCACTTATCCATCCACTTACCTACCCAGCCATGCATCCATGCACACATACATCAATCCATCCACATACCCACCTATCTACCCATCCACTCATTTAACCATTAACTTACCCATCCATCCTCCAATCTATCCAGTTACTTATCTATCCATCTATTATCTACCTTTTATCTATCCACCTACCCACTCATCCATCCATCCACCCATTCACCCACTCACCCATCCATTAATCTAACCATCTATGTACTCATTCATTCACTCATTTGTTTGCCCACCTACATTCATATCTGACCATCCACTTTCTCAGTCACCCATTCATTCATCCACCCACTCATTTAACCACCTATGTACCCATTTATCTACTCATTCCTCCATCCACTTACCTTCATATGTATCCATCCACCTATTCACCCATACATCTGTCTGTCTATCCATACATGCATACATACACCTATCCAGCCACCTACATACATACATCTACCATCATCCTATTTTTTTTTAATTTTTAATGATGAAAACAAAAATGTGCCTAAAAGCAAAGCTTCTGGAAAAACCATTTGTTCTACCCTGTATTGGATTGCTCCTCTAAACTTGACCCTGACCTTCCACCTTGTGTTTCAAAGCTGGATCCCTGAACACATCCTTGTTGACAACAATCTTGTTCTAGGGTATATCCACAGAGTGCCTTGTGGGCATGAGGTGGTTGTAGTTGTAAACTTTCACGAAGGACTTGATCTTGGATCGCTTGGTGATTTTCTTCTTGCTCATGGCAGTTGTCACTTTTTGGGAATAGCGGTCAATTCCAGCCACCAGGGCATGGCTGTAAGGGTGGTCCGAGGTGTCATCGTCAATGTTCTTCACAATGACGGCTTTGTGTCCAGAGTAGTGTCCAGCCAGGACCAGTGCCACTTTCCTGGGTTTCATGAACTTGCCATTTTGACAGCAAGGAGTGGGTAACCAGCAGAAAGGAAAGAAGGACACTTCCCATCACCCTTCTATTATCTTTCACATACATACATACTTACATACATACATACATACATACATACATACATACATTGATCCACCTATCCAGCCAATGGCTTCTTCAGGCCCAGCCTTGTACAAGGCATTGTGATAAGTACTTGCAGAACCACAGAGAGAAATACAGCCTTATCTCTGCCCCTAGAAAGCTTCCATCCAGGGGGAGAAAAATTAGTAAAGCCGACGGACCTGGCAACAACAAAAGGACCAACTTCCAAGAGGTGTGATCAATGATTTCCTTGTGCCCTGGAGCTTAGTTCATCCATGCCCCGCCCCAGACTCCGGGCATGCTGAGGCCCCTGGAGCCATACTATCTTACAGAAAGTTGGTTCAGAAAGGTTAGGTGCCTGAATAAGTGGGAGGAAAAATGGATGGGTAGACAGATGCATGATATGACAGATGAACTACAAGACAGAAGGCCTGCCCGTAATGCTGTGAGGTGGAAACTGGTGCTCTAGAACCCCTCTGTCCTTAGCCAGGTGTAAGTCACCCTGCAGTGAGTGTCACCAGTCTATGAATCCAGGGCTTAGCCACCCCTGCCCTATCAGGTCTTATTATTGTGACCACCAGAGACCTGAGCTCAGAACAGGGCCCATGGCCGCTCCTGCTCCCAAGCTGAGTGGGTCTCTAGGCCCCTCTGATGGTGCCTCCCGCCCCTTTCTAATGGGAAGATCGATCTCCTGGATGGAGAGGCCAGGATCAATAGAGGAGTTGATTAGTTCTGCATTCTCACTGCCATCTGTTTCCAGCAAGATGGTGTCACGGAAAGGGCATGGACCCAGAGCCCTTCTAAGGCGGCTGGGCTGTGTCCAGCTTTGACACTCACACTGGCAGCCAACCGCTGCCCCTTTCCTCATCCTTCTGACCTGGAAAATGGGGCCGCTCCTGATGCTCAGCAAGCTCTGGGTTTGAAAGAGAAGGAGGGTGGATGCAGCCTAGGGGAGAAGGACCTGGCCACGCCTGTCCTGGGTTTTGGTGAGATCCCAGCCTCTGGGAGGCAGGGAGGGAACCCAGGCCATTCTTTCCCATGTTGGTGTCCCTTAAGGGTCCACAGTCTTGGGAGCCTTGCAGCAGGTGGGCACGCCGGGTTGAACAAGGGAATGTAATACTGGGGGTCCTGCCCACGCTAGAGAACACGTGGGACTCTGGACCTCCACACATGTCCCTGGACAGTCAGAGCCCTGAGGTGCAAGTTCATCAGAATGAGAAGTGTGAAGAACCGCCATGCTCCACCAGAGCATAGAGGGTCTAGAGAGAGTCAAGGCTTCCTGGGCCTCTTTGGATATTTCAATGGAAACTTGTCAAGTTTTCTGGTCATAAATCTAATCCTGAAACTCTGCCACCTAGAGATAGCCACCCTTCTTCCCTGGTTTCTTAGTGACAATAATGATGAAAAGTGGTCACTCTCAATGCTTTCTTGCTCTCCCCTCCTGGTAGCTCTTCAGGGGGACCTTGCCTGGCTCTGTGAGCTTGAATTCTCCCCCATCCCTGACACATCCTGCTGATCGTCACATGTGTGTGCAGAGTGGCTCTTGCCATCACTGATACCGGGCCACTTTGCCCTTACTCCCACACCCCCCAACACCAGGTGGGTAAAAGGCTACAGAGAGGCCCAGGGAGCTGCATCAACAGCAGGCGCCCAGTAGGTAACAGGCAGGGCCCACACAGAGTCTCACAGAGTGGCTGCCCTGAAAACAGGCTTTATAAGAATCGCTGGGGCTCTAGCATGCCTTGATGCATCACATTCCGGAGTGCAGGGCCCGTGGAAGATGAGCTCTCCATCAACAGGGGTCTTCAGGAAAGAGCCTCAGAGAGGAAAGATCACACAGCAGCACAGCCAAAGGTCAGTCGGAGCTTTCTGGGAGGTCGTTATGTGTCCAGGGGGCTGCTAAGGGGAGAGAGGTCCACTCTGCCCTCAGGTGGAATTCTGAGTGGGGCAGAGAATGGGACCACAGAGGTCTGTGCCATAGGGCGAGAGTAATCAAAAATGACAGGTATTTCTGGGGCCTAGGTCCTCCATTGCTGAAGGAAGATGGGTTTGTCATAATGCCAAGTATTAAAAAGCTATCTGTCTCGGTAAACTTGGCCTCTGCTTCGGGAAGGTGCTTGACGAGAGCACCCGTCCTTGCCAATGTCTGGGCTCGCCAGCTTGGCCCCTTCACTGAAACATTCCTGCACACAAGCTCAAAGCTGCACTCAAACCCGCTCACACTCACACTCACACACGTGCAAGTACTTACATGCCCACACACTCACACACTGTACTCGCATGGCCGCGTTCCTGCATGCACACCCGCATGCTTGCACACCCGTGTGCTTGCACACCCACGTGCTTGCACACCCATGTGCTTGCACACCCACGTGCTTGCACACCCACGTGCTTGCACACTGGCTTTCAACCATCTCTTTCCTGTCTTCTTCCATTTACTCTGGCTCTCTTACCACACCTCTCTTCCCGTTTTGCCTTCTCTCTTTCCTTCATTTTTGCAGTCTCCCTCCCTCCGCCCGAGCATCTCTGACTCTTTGTCTTCCTTCTCTCTATGTCTTTCCTGCAGCTCTCCCGCCCCAGCCTGCATCTCTTTCCTGGGCCCTAATTATGTCCCATCCCCACCTGTCTGGGGATCCACGAGGACAGATGCAGCTAACGGGGACCTGCACCAGCCCCTCCCACCTGGGAGAGGTCCCTCTCTCTTCCCCACGGCCCGTGTGGGTGCTGGTGATTTCACCTGCCTTTGGATATGAAGCTCAAATTGCACATCAAAAGGATAATGCATCTTTAAGCTGTTACAACGACTTCTCAATTTTTCATTTCCTGTCAGGGTGGGAGCTGCAGGGGGCAGGGCAGCCGCCGAGCCTGTCTCCTGCCAGCCAAGTGTCTGCCTGGATTTGAGCAGTAGGAAACCCAGGGGTGATAAATCGCTATTTCTAAGTAAATTTCATGCATTTGCCCTTTGGTTAAAGTCTCCCCTCTCAGCACTTTCCCTGTGCACACAGCCCGACTAATAACGCACCGTGCAAGCTCTCTCCGCTGTGACAACTGATTGCACTTTGAAGTAATAATGGCTGATTTAATAATTGGTATAATTTTTCACTAGTACCTGAATGTCATCGACGCACAAAATAAGCTACCTGGGCCCATGGCTGCAGCTCTTTCCGTTCTTGGGGAGATCAATAATGCATTAAACCCCCAACCCAGGACCCCAAGGGGCCAGGCCCAGGGGAGGTGGAGAAGGCTGAAATGGGGGTGGGTGGGGTCATGCTATAGCGCCTGGAGGGCAGAAAGGCTGGACGAGTAGAAACTGAGTTCCCAATCACACCCTGGCTGCAGAAGCAGAGATCACAGGAATGCTCACCAAGACCAGCCCACCCTCTAGGTCCCAGTCAACGGCTCTCTCCTCGAACCTCAAAGGTGCTGGGTAGAGCTGGAAGGCTAGAGACCCAGGAAAACTCAGCCGCAAACAGAAGCTGCCACCCACACTAACTGTGCGCTGTGCAGAAACCCCCTCATTGTTCATTACTGTGAGGGGCCTGGTTCCCTTACAAGCCACATGCTTTACTAGGAACAGATTGGCCAGAAAGAGCCACAGGGTCCCTCCGGGCACACGTGCGTGTTGACCCATCTGTCCTAGTGTTGCATGAGATGCATGTAGCTATCAGTGTTCATATGTGTTCATTTGCTTGGTAAAGGTCAGGGTCTCTCTGCCTGCCGTGGCCCTGAGAGCCTGCTCTTCATCCACACGGAGTGAGCTAGACACCGCGATGGCCTTCTTAGAGGGAAGATCGCTCCTTGTGGTTTCTCTGCTACGGGTACCCTTCCACGTCTGCCTGGATAGAGCACTGCCCAAAGAGAGGGCACAGACTGCATAGCCGCCTCTCTTCCTGTCCTCAGAGCCCTCACATACTCTGGGCCTATTGCCATGTCTGAAAGGAGGTCTTGGGTTCTAGGGGCTCTCGGATCTTATGAAGATGTAGTCATGTGATGAATGTATTGTGTCATCCTTACCATTCCTTTTTGGTCCTGGATAGATTGCACCAGAAATGGTGTGTGTGTGTGTGTGTGTGTGTGTGTGTACATGTGAGCATGTGTGTTATGTTTATATATAGGCTGTGGTTCAAGTCCAAGCACGTGTGCGTGCATGTGGACTCCAGAGGAGGGTGTCAGGAGTCCTGCTCCATCACCGTATGCCTTCGTCCCTTGAGGCGGGCTCTCTCTCTAAAGCTGGAGCTAGGCTAGTGGCCAACAAGCCCAGGGATCCTATCTCCATCTCCAACAATGCTGGGGTTGTTGGTGCACACACAACCACAAGCAGCATTTTACATAGGTTCTGGAGTTTTGAACTCAGATCCTCGAGCTTGTAAAGTAAGCACCTTTCCCCACCAAGCCATCTACACTGCCCGGAAGTACACGTAGTCAGGTCTGGAGTTCTGTGGTGGAGACCAGCCATGGTGTTGAGTCAGTGAGCAGTGAATCCACTTACATGGAAAGGTCAGGTCCATCCGTACAGAGAAGTCACACCTGAGGTGATGCCCAGATTCTTTCCTGGGGTTTTCCAGGGCTGCACAGGCATCATAAGGGCGTGGAGCCCTTGTCTTGGCCATAGCTGGACCACTGAGGCCCAGGCTAGTCACCTCCCTAAGCGGCTCTGCCTCCCCCATCCTCCACCCTCCCGCCCTCCCGCCCTCCTGTCTGGCTATGAACCAGGAAATGGATTTCAACTTCACCTCCTCCCCAGATAGATCAAACATCTTAAGTGAGATTATTCACGGCCCTCCATTGTTTCTAACTCATTTCCTATTTTCCAGTTGAAGAACCTGCCAGAAGCGCTCCGTGGCAGAGATTAAAACAATTTCAGACGCAGGCACCCAGTGCTTCTCTTTGGATGGTAAGCAAATTGGATGTCTGTGAGAGGCAGGCAAATTTTATTATCAACACATAGTTTGCTACTTAAGTATCCTTAAGACCCCGGGTACTGAAGAATCCTCAGCAGGAGGGCTCCCGAGGGGGGGGCAAGATGAGGGGCGGGAGGAGACCCCCAACCGGGCCCCTTCAGGCCCAGGCACAGTGGGGAGCTGTCAGACCCTCAGGAGCAGACAAACCCACCCACGTCCTTCTCTTCCCCAACTAGGCGCCAGCTTGGCTCTCAGAAAGCATTTCTCTGAGTGCTTTGACCTGTTCGCCCACAAAGACACTGACTAGGAGAAGGAAGGCGCTTGTGTGATCTCACACAGCAAATACAGTGAGTCAGGAATAGAATTTGACCCTCACTCTTGGCCACAGACTGATTGCAGAAACTGGCTGATTCATCTTCTTCCTGTAGCCTGAAAGTGGAAGAAGAGGCAGCTCTGGAGGAGGGCCCCTCGTCCCAGTCAAGGATGTCTTTGACTAGCTCTCCAAACTTGAGACAGAAACCAGTTAGCTCTGACCTGACCCTCAGTGGGCTCTGCCTGGGCCGGAAGAGCCACCCACCCCTGACCAGTAAAATGGCTGGTAAACAACAGTTTTAAGCAATGGTAAATGACTATGAATGTGATTTGTTACACGGCTATAGTCATCTGATACAGCCATGGACCCGAGTCCACAGGACCCAAGATCTCCATCTTCTGTGCACTTGTTCCTGAACCCACTCTGACTCTGGCCTGTCAGACAAGGGAGGTTCTGGTTGTTTATTGCGCTTACACAATGGTGAAGAGATGTGTGTTACCCTCACATCCTAGGGCTGTCCTGACTTTTCTGTGAGGTTGCTTCCCTCCCATCGGATTCCTTCACTAACAAGGCATCCGTGGGCTGCATGCTCTGCCAGGACTGTGGTGCAGCTCAGTCTTGTGAGGGAGACATTACTTTACATCTTACAGGTACAGGAATAGACTCAGCAATGTGTCCTATAGACAGCAGGTGTAGAAACGGGGCTGTGTCCAGGGTGACCTGGATCTGCACCTACTTGTTGACAAAAAGCTTTGCCCAGAGTCTGAGTGAAGGGACACAGAGGCCCTCAGGCAAGCCCTTCTTGATGATGACCTAACTCAGAGCCAGCTCATGTCAGTGCCTGTCTAGATCCTAGCTGGGCACATTGTGGTTTTCAGACTACCCAGGAGAACTACTTGGGACTACCCAGAACCCACTGGGTTCTGATGTGACGTCACCTTAGGAAGCCTCTTCCCTCTCAGGTGTCAGCAGTAGGAGCCACCTATTGCATCTGGGCACAGGAGCACATGGGATACCCTGGGCATGGCAGGGTCGGATGGTGTAACTATAGCAGGAGGGACCGTTCTGGCACATGCAGAGCTGGAGGCCATCAGATGCGGCAGGTGGGGGCAGGGACAGCAGATGTCTGTTGGGGCTGTACCCAGACAGGTGCTGTTCTGACCCTGGTTACACAGACGGGACCCTGGTATGACAGCTACCCCTTTCTCTTCTCAAGGACTCCACTGGGCCTCTGTTGGGCCACAGAGCCCAGAGCTTGTCATTTTGTGGTGGTTTCAGCTTCTGAACTGGCCCCTGTGATTCTCTGGCCTTTCCCAGCCTCTCCCAGAGGTGGCAAGATCCCAGCCAGACCACAGGCTAGCAAGATTTCAGCCAGACCACAGGCTAGCAAGATCCCAGCCAGACCACAGGCTAGCAAGAGCTCAGCTAGAGCACAGGCTAGCAATCTCTCTCACAGCTAGAGCACAGGGCAGTCCTGGCTTTCACCTTTTCCTGAGTACAGAGGAACTGGCTCCATCATGAGCCAAGGAGAGCAAGGAGTGATTATGACCCAAATTCTCAGGTGCAGTGGGGGTGGGGCACATCTTAGCTGCATGCCAGAGCCTCAGTGTGGCCCTGTGCCCTCAGCTGTGAGACCAAGCTGAAGTACATCTCCCACTCCCAGGACCATGAGTATGCACTGGAACAGGGCCCATCTGACTAAGACCAGAGGCCAGTCTTACCTTATGAATTTGGATTCCAATGTTGCTTTCCAGGAGCTGGTAGGACAGGGGACAGCATGTTTGAGCCAAGAGGGCCAGGCCCAGGGACAAAGCAGTAAGGAGCCGGGAGGCTCCAGTGACCCTGGCGCCTACATAGCTCATGTTTTCTCCCCCACCCCACCCCCAATCTTAAGACTGGAGGCTTCCTGGAGAAGGGCAAGGTTGGGCGTCTCTGTACCAGCCACTCGGCATATCCTGAGAGGACGTTGTTTGTGACACACTCAAAGGGCGAGGGGTACATACATGCCATGGGAATTGAAAGCTGGTACCTGTGTCAGGCAAGGGCTAGGTCATCCTCTGAGAGGCAGGAATTCAAGATCGTGATATAATCACTACTGAGTCTTAATGTCATGCACAGCTGTGTGTGCACCGTCTCTAGACGTCCCCATACCTACTCCCTATGTTCACAGTGACCCTGATGCACAAGGACTGCGAGGAACTGCCCCCAGGTTACCTGGGGTGGGCACAGCAGCAAGGACTTGCCTTTGTTGTCTCCTCTGCCTGGCACCAATGTCGAGGCTCCTTCTCTTCAATACACCTTCCCATGAATGGCCGCCCCCAAGCCCCGGTGAGGGTATGATGCCAACGTGGCCTCCACCGGAGGCTAAGCAAGTCTTCTGCTTTCCTCTAGGAGAATATTTATACAGTAACAAAATGAGTACCGAGGTCTTCGGCATGTCTAGACAGAGACCCACGCCCAGCGGTCCTCAGACTTGATGGGCCATGAGCATTGCCCCGAGTATAGGGATGAAAGATCACGCTGTCCTGGATTGTTCCTAGCAGATGTCAGACTCTCTGGAGAAAAGCCTCCTCCATAACTCTCAAGGCTCCCCCATGGTGGCCAGCTGTGTCCGAACTTTAGTGCTTGTACTGGCTAGTTTAATTAACCCAGCCGGCTCGTTACTCCGGCACAAGCTAGAGTCATTAGAAAGGAAGGAGCCTCACTTGAGACCACGCCTCCACAAGCTTAGGCTGTAGGTAAGCCTGTAGTCAGTGATGCTAAATAAACCCTGCTCAATTAGTGATTGATGGGGGAGGCCCAGCCCATTGTGGGTGGGGCCAGTCCTGGGCTGGTGCTCCTGGGTTCTCTGCGCAAGCCTTGGGGAACAAGCCAGTAAGCAGCATCTGCCCGTGGCCTCTGTTTCAGCTCCTGCCTCCAGGTTCCTGCCCTGTGTGAGTTCCTGTCCTGATTTTCTTCAGAGAAGACCAGTGATGTGGAAGTGTAAGCTAAATAAACCCTTTCCTCCCGGAGTTGCTTTGGCCATGGTGTTTCATCACAGCACTAATAAGGCATCTAAGACAGTGGTTTTCTTGCCTATCCTAAGGGTCCATCCTCACACCAGCTTAGAACTTCTTTCCTCTGGATTTAATTAAAACTCTCTCATGAATCCCTGGGGCGCTGTGGCCCCTTTGGTACCAGACTGATCTCCTACAGGCTCTCCCGAGGCCCCGTGCCTCTGAGTCCCGAGCCAAGTTTCCTTGGTCAACTATTGGACTAATGACTAGGCGTGGGCAGTCATGGAAGGCAGGATCTCAGCCTCGCCTAGGTTCTGAATGAAGCCTGGCCAGAGAGGCACCAGTGCAGACATGGATGGAATGCCAGGCCCCTTCAGAACCTCATGCTTGCTGGAGAGGTGGGATGACTTCATCTCTTGACTTCCCAGGCGGTTCCCTTAGCAACGGGGCCTCGCTTTGACAGCCGCCTCTGCAGACAGTCTGCTTTCCAGAGGGGGGCTCTTTACCCCACAGCCGTTCACTCATTAAGGGAGAGTCACTGCAGGGGTGTGAAACCCAGGCTCCCTGCAGTCTCACAGAGCCAGAGCTGTACCCACAGCCCAGCCCTCCCAGGCTGCCACTGGAGCCATCCTCCCACAGACTAATCCTGTCTCTACAGGTCTGTTGTCTGCAGCGCAGCACACACCTTGTGACTCCCACAGAACTGAAGCCGGCTTCTTTAACCCCACCCTCGGCCCGCGGCTTGCTTTTTCTACCTCCTGACTTTTCTCTCCAGCACACCTGCGACCCACCTGTCTTTCACCCTCACATTAGCAGTTTAAGCATCTGTGCTGACATTTGATGTTCTTAATATAGGTCCTGGTGACAGAGGAACAAGAGCACAGAGTTTGCGCATTGCTGGGGTGAGGACACCCCACACTAGTCCCTGACTCCTCCCCCGCATCCCTGACTCCTCCCCCCGAGTCCCTGACTCCTTCCCCGCATCCCTGACTCCTCCCCCTGAGTTCCTGACTCCTCCCACCATCCCTGTCCGAGTACGGAAACTTCTCCTCCCCCAGTGTGGGGAGGGCTTCAACAGGTCCCACAGACTGTGTGGTGGCTTTACCTCCTTTCTGTAGCCCTTTCTCTTCAGATGACAAAGAACGATAACGATAAAACCTACTACCATGGATCAGGTTCATCGGGTGCCCCCTTCGTGCCCTGCCCTGGGAGCCTGTACCCCCAGGTTGGTGTTAGCATGCAGTTGCCTTACTTCACAGGTTAGAAAAAGGAGCTAGCTAACAGGGTTAAAGGAGAGAGAATAAACACATGCCATGCGTGGCTGGCTGGCGAGGAAGAGGGGTGGGTCACTGGGAAGGTAGGGGAGGGGCATCTTGAAGGGCACTGAGAGGATGGAGACGGAAGGCAGGAAAGGAGTAGCCGAGCAGGTAAAGGAAAGCCCAGGGTCACTGCTCTGGAGTGTCTTAGGAGGAGAGGGTGGAGTCAAAGCTTCTGGGAATCAGAAGAACAGGGTCACATGTCTTAGCAACACTGTTGGTAACCATGAAAGGTACAGTTGGTGAATGCGGTAGGAGAAGACACTAGATCTTCTAAGCAGTGGGCAAAGGTATTTATTGAGAGCTCAGAGCCTTCAGGGAGGCCATTTCCTTGAGAATTCTGACCCTGGGATCCAGGAGGGAGGAACCTGCTGAACCGCTTCTATTTGCTCGGTGTGTAGACACAGAGCGTGTAGATGAAAGTCACCAGGACACACCAGGGGCTCGAGTCTGGTCCTGATATGGTTAGGCGAGGCAGGAGAAAGTTCCACCTCTTACCCTCCAAGAGGCAGAAAGAAGCTCAATTGGAGAGGTGTGGCTTTAGTAGTCCAGGGGAAGGAGGGGGGAGGGGTTGAGGAGCATAGAAGAGGTCGGAGTGTTTGTGGCTTCTTTGTCTCCTAGACACATACCCCAAAGAAACTATTAAAAAGATGCAAAGTTTGATTTGTACACAGTTCAGTCTATGGCCGACTGGCGACCAATGCTTTAGTCTGAGGTGGGGCAAGATATCATGCCAAGCAACTATGATAGAGGAGGCTGCTCTCTTCATGGGGGCCAGCAAGTGCTGGGGCAGCGAGGGCTATGCAGGGTCACAGTGTAATCTTCAAAGGCTCGCCCCTAATGACCTACTTCTTCCAAATAGACTCCTCCTCCTCCTCCTCCTAAAGGTTCATCCACCTATCAATAGCGCCACCAGCTGGGGACCAGATGAACAACACCGGAACTCTGGGGAACCCAGTTCAGATCTGAGTGTATCTGCTGGGAAGAATAACAGGGAGGCGGACCGTGGAGGAACAGGGTTGGGCAACAGCATCAGGAGATCTTGCCATCCTTTTGTAATGGACACTAGTCCACCCTTTCCCATCGAACAAGTAGCACCTTGTGGAGTGTGCTGCAGGCACTCTTCGCGCTACTGAGAAAGAGGTTATGCCCATTGCAACTGGTCCTGTGTATGGGGTTGTATGTGTGTGTGTGTGTGTGTGTGTGTTTGTACACACGCATGCGTTTTCCAATTTTCCTTTTTTGTTAGTTTGTTTTTGTGTTCTTCCCTGAAGATCACCACGCAGTCTCTTTATAAGTTCCACATATAGTAACATCACCTCAGCAGCTGAAGATCTGCAGTGATGGGAGTATTTACACCACAGAAATTGCCCAGAACACCTTATCAGGGTTGCTTCCCCTGGGAAAACTGGTTGCTCAGTACTGCTCCTCAGGTCTCAGAAAGCTCGCCTTGGTTAATGTAGAAAGAAATATATACACATATTACATTACCATATGTGTATGCATGTATATGGGAAGAGCAAAAGAAAGTAAAGGGGGAAATCACATTATGTGATTATTTACCTAGCAAATTTGAAAGAACAAGCAGGAACTATTACAATTAATCAGGAATTCAGTAAATGCTGACTTAAAAGAAATATTCAAAAAAATCAATGGCTTTGCTGTGTACCTACATTAATCACCCGGAATGTATGATGGGAAAAGATGACATTCACAATAGCCACAAAGACAGAAAATATCCAACAACAAGCTCAGTCATAAATGTGTGAGGCTAAAACTTCACATGAAAATGAGAATTGACTGCACGGAAGCACGGCCGGCTGGGCCAGTGGAAAAGAAGATTAAAAATTGTCAATTCCATTAAGATTAATCCATACATTTAATTCAGTTCCAATGAAATCCCAAATGTATTTTCTTGCAACATCAGTTCATTGGGAGTTATAAATAGACAAGAATGGCTAAGAACATCTTAATAAATGAAATTGATCAGGGCAGGAGGAGCTTCTGGGGTCAGATATCTAAATGCAGGTGTCCAGGCGCTCCATTGCCCACTGTCTGAGCTGCTCTAAAATAGTTCCATCCACAGAATAAGCGACTGAACACTGGGCTTGCAGCTTAGCCAGTGGGCACGCGCATAAGGCTAGCACCACAAAAGCTGCGCCTCGTGGGCCACATCTGCCACTCCAGCACATGGGAGGCAGGTGAATCAGGAGAATATACACACTCACACACATACACACTCATACATATATACACACACTCACACACACAAACGCAAACTTAAGCACACACATACACACTCACATACACACATACACACACTCATACATATATACACACTAATACACATGCACACTCACATATATACATACACACATATACACATACATGCACTCACATATATATACACACACACATATACTCTCACACACAGATACACTCATATACATACACTCACGCACATGCACACACATACATACATACTAACACACATACATAGGCACTCACAACACCTCAAGTGAGTTAATAAGTGAATGAATAAGCCAAAACACTTTGCAGATTTATATAATAAGACAAACCAGTAAAATCGGCATAATTAAACAAATGAGCCGACGCAGGAAAATAACTGAGGTGTGCATAGCTATTTATTATATAATGAAAGTGGCATTTCAAATCAGTAGGGGAAACATAAATTATTTAATAAATAGTGCTGGAATAGTTGGTTAACCATTTAAAAAAATAAAGTTAGACAATTGGATACATATTAACAACTGGATCCGTTAAGCGAGTTGTTGCCTCAATATGATCAGATGTGATGGGCCGGGGAAAGGCATGTTGCCAACCAGGTGTGGTGGAGGCCTGGGATCACAGCACTCAGGAGGTGGGGAGGCACAGGCCTGGGATCACAGCACTCAGGAGGTGGGGAAGCACAGGCCTGGGATCACAGCACTCAGGAGGTGGGGAGGCACAGGCCTGGGATCACAGCACTCAGGAGGTGGGGAGGCACAGGCCCAGGATCACAGCACTCAGGAGGTGGGGAAGCACAGGCCTGGGATCACAGCACTCAGGAGGTGGGGAGGCACAGGCCTGGGATCACAGCACTCAAGAGGTGGGGAGTCGGGCAGATTGCAGATTGAGTCTAGCTAGACAGGCTGGCCTGGCTATCCTGCTCTGTCCACCTCTGGAGTTGGGTTTAGAGGCGTGTGAGCCACCACACCCAGCTTTTCAATGCAGTTGTTGGGGATCTGGGCTCAGGCCCCGGTGCTTGTGCTCCTTACTGGGCCCCTCCCCCGTCACCTCCCATTGTAGGCCTTTGGTTTATTTTAAATTATTTATTTATATGAATACACTGTAGCTGTCTTCAGACATACCAGAAGAAGGCATCAGACCCCAGTACATCACTAGGTTGTGATCCACCATGTGGTTGCTAGGAATTGAACTCAGGACCTCTGGAAGAGTGGTCAGTGCTCTTAACTGCTGAACTATCTCTTCGGCCCTAGGCCTTTAATTTAAAACACCAGTGTATTTAATTTAAAATCCTGCAGTGTAGTGATCCTCTTTGAACCTCTATGACCAGCCTTTTGTCTCCCTTTCAATATACAGATTCATGTATAATACACAATTATCTCTATGTGTAAGTATAGACTCAGGGACTGATGTGTCTCTATGCAAACACACACACACACACACACACACACACACACACACACACACGTCTTTTGCTCCTGAAGAATGTGAGGTTATTTATAGACAAGCCCCCTCCTCCTTTATACTCATTTATGGAGTGTTCCTTAAGAACTAGAGCAATCCTTAATAATCAAATCATGTTTTTTAAGAAACATGAAAAACAGCATTGTTACAGTGCTGTTTTCCCCAGGTTCTTATTGCAACCTCCCTGGTTGTCCAAATCATGCCATGTATACCATTTTGTTTACGGTCTGGGTCCATCCCAAGTTTGCTTACCATATTTGGTTCTCATTTTTGTTAATCAGGTTTTGGTCGCTGTGATAAAAATAGCACAGATAACCAAGGACATCTTACAAAGGAAACAGATTACTTGGGCTCAAGGTTCCATAATGATGGGGGAGGCATAGCATCAGGAGCAGGGAGCTGAGGGGTCACACCTCCACTACCAGGAAGGAGAGAGGAGCAGGGAGGGAGGGAAGGAAGGAGGGAGGCCAGGAAGTGGAGTGGGCTATAAGCCCCCACTGATATACTCTCACAGCTTCTATAACCTCCCTAAACAGCGCCACCTGCTGGGGATCAGGTATTCAAACACATGAGCCTATGTGGACATTTCCCATTCAAACCACCACAGTCATTTTACACAGATGATGTTGGATACTGTGTTGTATACACGTAATCCCGGCACTTTGGTGATGGAGGAAGGAGGACAGAGCTCAAGGCTGTCCTCAGTTGCATAGCACGTTGGAGGCTAACCTGAGCTACATGAGATCCTATCTCCAAAAAATTCCCAAGCAAGACCAAGCAAAAGTAAACCTAAAGCTAACAGAACTTTTGTGGTGAAGGAAGACAGAGCTTCAGCTCTCCCTTGCTTTTTATTTTAACTTTTTAACTAAGGCAAAATTCCTGTAACAGTAACTTTAAGCTGGTTAGGATGGTGAGGTTAACCACTTAACAGCACGTGATTCAGTTGTGCTTAGGAAACCCACGCCATAGTAAAATATCCACTGTTTCAGTCCAGACGCTTCCTATCCACCAGGCAGCCACTCCTCATTCCCAACCCAGGTCCTGGTAGTCAGGGATCCTCCTTCTGCCTCTGTCTAATCTGGACATTTCATAGAATTGGGATTGTGGAACACGTGGCCTTTTTAGGGCTCTGAGCTCTTCCATGTTGTGTATTTTCTAGATTCACTCTTGCTGCAGTCTCAGAATTCTATTCCTTTTCATGGCTGAATAGTATTCGCTTACATAGATATGCCACCATTTGTTTATCCATCCATCAGTTAATGGTGGCTTGTTTAATCTTCTTTGATTTATACACACTGCCATTACAGACACTCACATCTAAGCCTTTGTGTGGATATCAATGTGTGTGCGGTGTGTGTATGTTATGTAAGTACGAGTACATGTGTATTGGTACTTGGATGCTGGACGTCTAGTATCTTCTTTGGTCTTTTTATTTTTATTTTTTCTTGAGATAGTATCTATCACTGGATCTGAAACTCCTCATTGGCTGGGAAAGCTAGCCAATGAGCTCCAGGAGTCCTCCTGTATCCAAGCCCCTTCCTCTAAGCACTGGCGTTACAAAGGAACTCTGCTTTTCATGTGAGTGCTAGGAAGCCAAACGCAGGCCCTCGTGTCTGTATGGCATCTCCCCAACTCCATTTTCATCCTAATGTTGTGGAGAAGTTCTCACGCTCATCCTCAGACAGGATGCCAGCTGGGTAGGGTTTATAGATTCTTTTCACCGAGTTCATTCTTGATTATGACTTATTTGTTTTTATTTTATAGGCAGAAGTGTTTTGCCTTTACCTCCCCAGTCCTGTGATGAGAGGCACACACCACCATACTGCATTTGTGTGGTACTTGGGATCAAACCCAGGCCATGTGCATCCTAGGGCAAGCACTCGACAACTGAGCCCCACCCCAGCCCTACTGATTGGTTTTTAGATACGGAACCCACACTTGTACTCCTGCGACAGATCTCATTTGCTGTTCTGGTATTCGCTCCTTGTAGTTCGCTGCTGGGTTCAATTTGCTGGTGTCTCGTTCAGGAATTTCTGTACCTATGTCCATTCAATCCACTCAATGACGTTTGTTCCTTGCTTTGTGTTGGGAAGAATACTGACTTTGTATAATGAATATTTTTAGAGATCTTTGAGCAGAATCTGCATTAATTATTCTTTAAACATTTGGGAGAATGATTAGGAAAGCCATCTGACTCTGGGCTTTTATTTGTTAGAAGCCCTTTAATTATCTATCATTATCATCATCATCATTTTTATTGTGGGGAGTGGACTAGGTCCTGAGTGAATGTGTATTGTTGGACTGATGTCTCCGACACATGAAAATGGCAAAGCCTTCCTCTGTATGTGTGTGTGTGTGTGGGGGGGTCAACTGCAGCTTCCTCCTCCCAGATGTTTCTAGCTCAAGACTAATCCCTTCTAGAGGCCTTCCACTGAGTAGATAACCCTCCTACGTTTGCTGGACCTAATGAATGTGCTGAGTTTCCAGATTGTATAGTAGATGCCCTCCATCAGTGCACGTGCAGCCCACCCAGTCGTAGATCGTTTCTGTGTACCCGCCATTTCTTCATTCTCACCTTTTCCCAGTCAGGTGTCCAGGACCAAGCCATGCAGGATGTTGCTTACTAGCATGATCGCCTTTGCTGGTCGTCATCGTCAATGTCAATGTCATCATCAATGTCAACATCAGTGTCAACATGAATGTGATCGCCATCACATCATCATCATCATGTATGGAAGAATGTTGTGCCTCCAGGAATGTCTATGCAACATGTGCAAGCAATGCTCAATGAGGACAGAAGAAGGAAGGCACTGAGGTGGAGTTGCAGGTGGTTCTAAGCAGCCAGATTCTGGTGCTAGGAACTAAAATCAGGTCTTCATGAACAGTTCATACTCTCAACCCCTGACCCGTCTCTCCAGCCTGCTTTTTAATGAAGGAGCTCACAGCTCTAATTCTCCCTCTGAGCATGCTTTACCACTCATAAATGTTGCTGTGCTGTGTTTTGAGGGGACACTTTGTATGTTCTCTCTATTTCACTCCATTAAATCTCATTTTGTAGTCTAATATACTGTTTACCCTCGAGAATGCTCTCTATCACCTGGGAAGAAATGACCTGCCACTGCTGTCACAGGTGGAGTGGAGTGTGTCTACGGGCATCTGCTACGTTGACTGTCTTTGTGATGCCTCTCAGGCCTTCCCTCATCTTTCTAATTGTTCTTCCCATTGATGACAACAATGCAGGGAAGGCTCCAGCCAAGAAAGAGGAATTCTCTCTTTCAATTCAGGCAGCTAGGACTTACTTCCTCTATCTTGGAACTCTGTAGTTAGGTGCAGATATGTTAGTAAGCACAATGACCCCTTCATCGTCATTTAATATATTTCCTTGAGTTAAAAAAAAATCCCCACCCCCTTTATGTGTGAGAAAAAGAGAGAGACAGAGAAACAGAGAAAGAGAGAGAACATTTGCCATACTCTAGATGTGTGCATGTGCAGTTCAAAGGACCTGGGGATTGAGTTCAGATGGCCAGCCTTGGAGGCAGGCGTCTACCCACTGAGCCATCTTCATTTCTGATATCAGCGCAGGCGTTCTATCTCTCTTAGATTACTTTTGCACACAGAATCTTTCTCTATCCTTTTACTTCCAACCTATTTCTGTCTTTTCATTTAAGATGAATCTCTTAAATATACTACATAGTCAGGTCATTTAAAAAGCCCATTCTCCCAATCTTCTACCATTTAATTGGATAGTTTAATCCACTTACATTTAATGTAATTATTATTAAGGAATAATTTACTTTTATAATTTTACTCCGTTACTGTCTTATTTTTATTACATAAACCATCTTCATTTCTTTGTCATTTATCTCACTGTACATTTTTAAGTTATTTTCTTAGTATTTTCCCTGGGGATTACAATTAACATATAATTTATAACACACTATCTTGGAATTCATACTGACTTTATTTCAAAATTATACGAGAATTCTGTCTCTTATAGCCTTACCTCCTGCTGTATATCTTCCTAAAATGTTGCCTACCAACATAGATTGATCATTATTATAACAAATATATAAATAGTATTTAACATGTTTATATTTAAATTATATGGAAAAATAATTTATAAGCCAATCACACAGTAACACCATCTTTTATGCTTGCATAGATACCTATATAGAGATATAGCTGCCTATGTAGACAGACTGCTCTGTGTATGTCTATATGTGTTTTTTTTCCATTGTCCAATGTCCTTCAATCCCAGCCTAAAGGACTCTCTTTCTCCATAATCCCCCTTTATATCTAGTGTCTTTTCAACACTTAAAGGTTGCAACTTTAAAAGTACTTACCTTTTGTATTTAAAACAGCAAACGCAACCGTCCTTTCTATGTCTCAGCCCCTCCCGTGAGCTCCAGCATAGGGAATTCCATCTTTTTCAGAAATCCACCCTCACCTCTCCAGGTGAAGTCCCATGCCCATGCTACCTGCAGAGCACAAGCCTAGACACCTGGTATCTGGGGTGTATCCATCATCCAAACAGGTAAACAAGATTGACAGGTAAACAAGATTGACAGGTAAACAAGATGAAACATGCATCAGACACACCCTGTAATGCTCCTCGGTTGGATGCAGGTCCTTAAACCATGTCTGAGGGTCTGCAGAGAGCAGAGCAAAGGCAGATATAGACAGAAGATGATGCTGGAGCAGAAGACTGTCCTGCGTTCAGGAAGCCTGTATGGAGGCCAATCCCCTGTCTGTCAGAGGGGGCTCTGGGAGGTGGGCCTTGACTTTACTGTCTTATGGGACGAGCATTTCAATGCTGTTTGACACGAGTAAAAATGAGGGGTGAGATGTGGTGAACGGAGCCCAGGACACATCGTGGTCCTGCAACAATAACCTGAGGTCTCTCTCTACTGGGTTGTCGCAGCATCCACGGTGTTGGGACAGGAGAGTAAGCTGGCCACAGGAGGATGTCTAAGGCACTTGGTACTGAGGACCTGGTGCGAAGCCACTGGGATCAGCACCATCAGGACACCCTGGGACTTCAGTGTCCTTGGGATGGTCACAGAAACTTGGCTTTGCATGTGGCTTGGGGTTGGAGGACTGAGAACATTTGGATCCCTCTGAAGAGGAGGAGTTGCGGGTGGGGAAGACAGGGATGGACAAAGGCTTACAGAGAGAGAGAGAGAGAGAGAGAGAGAGAGAGAGAGAGAGAGAGAGAGAGCAGTTAGCACTGGAGCAAGTTGGAATTGAAAGGCGTCTGGCAACCTTGCATTGCCTAGGAAATGATATTAACATTTTATTATTGTAAGGTGAGCTTTTTAAAACGGAATTTTAAATGTTACCCTGCTGTTCGGGAACACAAAAACCTTTAATTTTATGCAAATGAACAGCAAGGCGCTGAGCGCTTAATGTAAACGAACACTTTCTTTGCAGGAGAGGTTGGAAGGGAGAGGGGGAAAAAATTCCCCAGGATTCTTTAATTGCTGTCTGAAATTATGTAAATCCCAGCATCAGGCAGAGCACAATTACCCCGCGGCCCTCCCTGCCAGCGCTGCTAATGTCTAACAAAATATCGGTGGGTGACATTTAGACGGGGTAATGCAAATGAGAATTAATTTTTTCCAAGACAAAGGGCAGCTGAAAGATCAGCTCATTCATATACAGGAGCAGAGAGAACTCACAATGCTGGGGGTGGGGTAGAGGGTGCCCCCACCACCACCAAACAGGGGTACCCTCTTGGGCCTGGGTCCCTGGGAACGCTGGCCACCTGGAGCCTCGGGTTACTAACACTGATGGTATTCCCGAGCAGTTTTTCATAGAAATTGGGTTAACACATGTAAATAGTCATTTTAAAAATATATGTCCCTGCTCACATAGGTGACCCGGCCTAAACTAGGC
The DNA here is from genome assembly GCF_947179515.1 of Apodemus sylvaticus. Taxonomy (NCBI): domain Eukaryota; kingdom Metazoa; phylum Chordata; class Mammalia; order Rodentia; family Muridae; genus Apodemus; species Apodemus sylvaticus. The sequence continues at coordinate 13,018,823 of NC_067476.1, read as the reverse complement.
TGTTCATACTTTCACAAACTTGCTTATTGCTTGCTCGGGGCTGTGTTGAAGGTACTCATAGGAACTTAGATGGGGGGCGGGGGAAGGGGGCGGGGATGTTCTGGTCCTTTGGCCGTAAGCTTAAGCGCAAAGGCTGATGGTTAAACTCCGGAGGAAGAACTCTATCAAGAGATGGAAGGTGGGTTCTTGGGTTTGATTCTTTTGCTCTTCCATTCAGTCCCCCGCCCCTTCACTCTTCCCTCCATGTTCTTTCTACTTAAGAAAACATTTTTCATGTTTTAAAAATGGGTTTTAGTAAAGGAGGCTTGCCAGAACAACCCAAAGCCCGGATGTAGCCCCCCACATGAAGGTCCCCCTCACACAAAGCCCGCTCCTGCCCAACACCCTTAGGGTCTCCGCCTGTGATTTGACTTCCTGCAGGGAGCCGCTCCTGTCCCCTCCCAGAAGTAACCGCGCCCACTTCCCAGAGCTCCTGCTAAACCCCAGGCCCTGTTGTGCTTGGGCCTCTGACTCGGGATTCTGGAACTTTCCAGACCCTTTGCTCAGAGAATGGCTCGGGAGTCTACATAAGCATAAGTTCTAGGAGACTGGGGGTCAAGGTGAACTCGATGGTTCACGCCCAGAAAAAGGGGAGCCAAGAGGTGGTAATGATTCTAATAAATCCTGCAAGCAGAAAATGTGTCTCGGACTGGAGGGGACTTCTTCAGAGAGGAGCAGACTGAGAGGTTTGTGGGTCAGGAAAGCTCTTCCTTTAGCCTTTTTCCTGGGGGACTCACACCCCAAGCTCCCGAGGGTTTGTTCCTGAGTCTTTCTTGCTGGTTTTTATTCTGGAGACCCCGCCCCCTTCTATGCTCTCTGAAGGACATTTTGGGTATTCTTTACATCCAAGGAGGCCGATTTCCAGCCAAAACCAAGACAGCTCTTGAAGCCATCCACTCTAAAAAGATGTTTTGTCTGTTCCAATAGATTTGAAATAATGACCTGATGTTTAATCTGTTTTTCTCATTTAAAAAGTCACTTTAAACGTTTGTGGATTTTCTCCCTACTTCACATCTGCAAAGTGAGCTCATTCCAGCCTGCTAAAACCAGATTACAGCAATGCTTTTGAATTCTTCTGGAGCATAAAGAATTTCCTTTTTCATTTTTTAAAAGAACAACACCCACGTAATTTCTCCCTCGACCCCTCAAGGTCTAAGAGGGAGAAAAGAATTACCCTGGACACATCACACAGAGGAGTCTTACTGTAAGAACTGGTTGCCCAGGTGACAGAGGGTGGTGAAGCTGGCAGGACAGTGGGGCAAAGCCCACAGTGGCAGTGGTTACAGTCTGTTGCCGTGGGAGGGACCCGGGAATGAGGTGTGTTCTGGGGACCAAAGGCAGAGGTGACTAGGTAAGGGGGAGGGGTGGGCAAGGGGTGGAGGGGAGGAGGTTGGGGTGGGGAAGGGGGCCTAGGGGTGACATGGCAGATGATGGAAGCACTCCTGAATGAGAGGGAAAGAGAGGGAAGGAGGAGAGGAGAGGTGATGGAAGGATAGAAGGAGAAGGGAGGAGGGAAAGGGAGGAGGGGGAGCAGAGGGGAGGGGAGGGAAGGAAAGAGGAGGAGGGGGAGGAGGGGGAGGGGAAGAGAACTTAATTGCTAGGTTTTTTTCTTTCCTTTTGCCCTCTGACCTCTCTTGTCCCTCCAATTAAAGTGGTTCAGCTGGGACCGGCTGCTGACCCAGCCCTGCTCTGACTCAGAACCTAGCAGAGGGAGATAAAGAAGACTTTTGTTGTTGTTATTGACACAGGCCTCTAATTCCAGTTACATGGAAAGCTGAGGCAGGAGGATCACAAGATCAAGGTTTGTGTGGGCAACTTAGTGAGGCCCTGTTTTAAAAATGGAAACTACGAGAAAGGGCTGAGGATGTAGCTCAGGGAATGCTGCCAAGTGTGTTGTAGGACCTTAGGTCAGCAGTCCTCAGCTAGGGGTCGAATGACCCTCTCACAGGGGTCGCCTAAGACCTTTGGAAAACACATCTGTACATCATGATTCATAACATTAGTGAAATCACAGTTATGAAGCAGCAACAGAAATTTATGGTTGGGGGTCACCACAACACGAGGCAGCATCACGCCACAATGTCAGGCTTGAGCTTGGCCGTCTTCACAATCGATGGTGGATTTACAGAGAGCGTAAGGGACAAAGCAGCATGGCAGGAGGCTTGTCCACACATCCCGGGTACAGGTGTCGCTGGGTGCCACTGACCACTTTCTTTAGGTGGGCACTGTCTTACTCAGGGTCACTTTTGCTGCGAGGAAACACCATGACCAAAGCAAGTTGGGGAGGAAAGGGTTGATTAGCTTATATATCACAATCCACTGAAAGAAGTCAGGACAGGATCTCAAACAGGGCAGGCACTGATGCAGAGGCCATGGAGGGATGCTGCTTACTGGCTTGCTCCCCATGGCTTGCTCAGCCTGCTTTCTTATAGAACTCGGGACCACCAGCCAAGGGAAAGCAAAATCCAAAATGGGGTAAGCCCCTTTTCCCCTCAATTACTAATTAAGGAAATGCCCTAGAGTCCTGCCTAGCCTGATCTCACAAAGACATTCTGTCAATTGAGGCTCCCTTCTCTCTGGTGACTCTATCATGTGTCAAAGTGCCGTAAAACTACTTAGCACAGACTACTTAACGACCCCAAACAGATGCTTAGATCTTGGACCAATAAGTCCATTTGTAAAATCAAGGAAATTTCAACATTATCTGGGGCACCAAGACATTATTGTAGATTTTTGGGTGCCACAAGGCATTTTGGTATTTTTATCTTCACCTAGATAATTCTTTGCTTTCAGAACTATGCATTGAACATTTTTCATTGAAATGATCTGTTGGGATTTGTTGCAGAATAAAGCCATTGGACGCTGGGAAGGATGGAAGAGACAATGACAGGAGTCGGTGGAGACACTGAATGATGACCACACAGACGGATGGAGGAGTACTGGGCTCTCTCAGTTGGGACATGGTTAAAGTTTCCTACAATAGAAAGCTTCAAAAATTATAAAACAAAATAATAAATCAAACTAACTTAGCAATTATAGGGTGAGAGGGAGAATAATATTCACACAAAATAACTCAAGGTGTAAAAGGTGCTTGGCAACATGAGCTCAATCCAGGGCTCTCATGGTGGAAGGAAGGAAGGACAGAAGAAGGAAGGAAGGAAGAAAGAAAGAAAGGAAGGACAGAAGGAAGGAAGGAAGGAAGGAAGGAAGGAAGGGAGGGAGGGAGGGAGGGAGGGAGGGAGGACAGAAGGAAGGAAGGAAGGACAGAAGAAGGAAGGAAGGAAGGAAGGAAGGAAGGAAGGAAGGAAGGAAGGAAGGAAGGAAGGAAGGGAGGGAGGGAGGGAGGGAGGGAGGACAGAAGGAAGGAAGGAAGGAAGGGAGGGAGGGAGGGAGGGAGGGAGGACAGAAGGAAGGAAGGAAGGACAGAAGAAGGAAGGAAGGACAGAAGAAGGAAGGAAGGAAGAAAGAAAGAAAGAAAGGAAGGAAGGACAGAAGAAGGAAGGAAGGAAGGGAGGGAGGGACTCTTGCAAGTTTTCCAGTGACTTCCACATGTACACACATACACACACACACAGAGAGAGAGAGAGAGAGAGAGAGAGAGAGAATTGTAATAAAGCTTTTAAAATATGTTACCAAAGTAAATATGATTCCTGTATCTTGAGGAAATTAGAGTCTAGTTATCTATAATTGTGTGTTTTATATTTAGAAATCACTCTTTAAAACAGTGTGTGAGGGGGCTGGAGAGATGGCTCAGCAGTTAAGAGTACTGACTGCTCTTTGGAAGGTCCTGAGTTCAAATCCCAGCAACCACATGGTGGCTCACAACCATCTGCAATGAGATCTGCCCTCCTCTGGTGTGCACTCATAAACAAACAAACAAATAAAATATAAAACAGTGTGTGAGAAATTGTGGGTCTGGGGGAAGGCCCAATGTCTCGGTCAATAAAGTCTTTACCATGCAAGGGAGAGGACTCCGGTTTTGATCCCCATCACCCTGCCAGAAGCAGAGTGTGGTAATGTTTTTAATCCCAGTGCTGGAAAGGGACCGGCAGAAAGATCCAGGGAGCTGGTTCAGTGATGGTGGTTTCAGTGAGTTCTCCTGCAGGCTCATGTATGTGATCACATGGCCTCCAATTGGTGTTGCTGTTTGGGAGGCTCAGGGGGTGTGGCCTTGCTGAAGGAGGTGTGTGTGTGTGTGTGTGTGTGTGTGTGTGTGTGTGTTGGGGGGTGCTGGTTTAAAGACTTGAGCCACTTGTAGTCTGCTCTGTCTTACTCAGGCCTGAGGTTCAAAGCTCTCAGCTTCCTGCTACAGCTGCCATGCTCCCCTGCCTTGATGGTGTTAGACTCTGATCCCTCTGGAACCATGGATCCAAATAACTCCTCCTTCTATGAGTCGCATTGGTAATAGTGCTTTATCATGGGACTAGAAAAGCCACTAAGATACCAGCCTACCGTGGTTGACAAGTTTGAGGTCCTAGTAAGAGACCCTGACTCACAAACGAACAAGGTAGGTAGCTTCTAAGGAACAATATTTAAGGATGACGATCTCTCTCTCTCTCTCTCTCTCTCTCTCTCTCTCTCTCTCTCTCTCTCTCACACACACACACACACACACACACACAGTGATAGTTTGAATAAAAATGTCCCCTATTAGCTCATATACAGTCTGGCACTATTAGGATGTGTGGCCTTGTTACAGGAGGAAATGTGTTACTGGGGGGGTGGGCTTTGAGGTCTCAGAAGCTCAAGCCAGGCCTAGTGGCGCCCAGTCTCTTCCTGCTGCCTGCTGATCTAGATGTAGAACTCTCAGCTCCTTCTCCAGCACCATGTCTGCATATCTGCTGGCATGTCACAGTGTTTCCTGCCATGATGATAACAGACTAAACCTCTAAAACTATTAACCAGCCCCAACTAAATATTTTCCTTTATAAGAGATGCCATGGCCACAGTGTCTCTTTACAACAATAGAAACCCTAAAACACACATGCACATGACCCTACACCTGCGCATGCACACATCTGCAGATGCACACAACTGCAGATGCACACATACTCAGTGAGTTAATATACCAGCTAGTTTCAAAATTGAATAGATTAACTTCCATACAAAACAATCACCATATAGAATCTATAAATGAAGACCTATTCATAAAAGTTAAAAATAAGAAATATAAATGGAAAAATTTTACAATATAGAATCTAATCAAGGAAAATACCAGGAAGCAGGTCTGGAGAGATGGGTCCATGGTTAGCAGCGCATACTGTTCCTGCAGAAAAAAAGAGTTTGGCTCCTGGCACCCACACTGAACATCTCAAACTCTGTGACTCCAGTCCAGGGTTCCTGTGCTGGTTAGTTTTTGTCAACTTGACACCAACTAGTGTCTCCTGTGAAGAGGGAACCTCAATTGAGGGATTGCTTCAATCAGATTGGCCTATGGACGTATCTGTGGGCCATTTTCTGGACTAATGATTGCTATGAAGGTGTCCAGCCCACTGTGGGTGGTAACTTTCTTAGGCAGGGGGTCCTGCGGTCTGCAAGACAGCAAGCCTCCAGGTTCCTGATGTTCGAGTTCCTGTCCTGACTTCCCTTTGTAATGGGCTATAATCAGGATCTCAAAACCAAATAAACACTTTTTGTCATGATGTTTCTCACAGCGCTAGAAAGCAAACTGGGATAGTGGACACTGTGGGTATAAATACTGCCACCCACAGCAATGTCCCTCCCACGGGGGATGCCTGACATCTGAGCCTTGTTCTGATGATCCAAGAAAAAGAAGAGAAAGTAAGAAAGAAAGAAAAATATATTCACCTTAAGAATTCCAAGCCATAAGCAGATCATAGTGCGGCCTAGGAATACATCCCACCTACATCAGCTCTCAAGCCTAGAAGCTCAGTCTGATGTTTAGCATCCCACCAGCACCTTCCACACCTTCTTTGGGAGAGGCAATTGCTACGTTGCCTTAGTTTCTTTCCCTGGTGCTGTGATAAAACACCTTGACAAAGGCAACCTAAGGGAGAAGGATGGTTTTGCCTCACAGTTCCAGAAGGATGCAGTCAAGTACAGTGGAGAAGACATGGCAGCAGGCAGGGAAGGCACAAAGACATGACCAGGAAGTTGGCTGGTCACATTGCATCTGCACCCAGGAAGCAGAAAGTCAAATGGAAGTGGGGCCTGCCTATAAAGCTATAAAGCCTCAAGCCCTACCCCCCCCCCCCAGTGACTCACTTCCTATAAGAAGGCCCCACTTCCTAAAGGTTCCACCATCATCCCAAATGGCACCCACAGCTGGGGACCAAGGGTTCAGACACATAGCCTGTGGGGCATATTTTATATTTAAACCACAACATACCAAAGCCACAGAAAACACCAAGAGATAAAAGCCAAAAGATTATGTGTCTACTTAGAAAGCTCAGGAAACACACAGAGAAATGGTATGCCTGGCAGGTGGACACAGAGGCAGAGAGTGAGGGACTTGGACCTGCACACTTAGAAGCAGAATATAATTTGGAGGAATGAGACATTATCAAAACTTAAAAGGCAGATAAAAGGAATCACAAAAAAACTTAAGGAAATAAAAATGTAATTGACCTGGGAAATTCAATGAATGGGGTAATACAGATTAGACATGGTCAGGGTAAAGAGTAATGACCAGGGAGACAGAGCTGAACAAATTACCCAGGACGAGGTAGGGAGAGGACGGAAATGGGAGACATAAAATAAAGCCATTACATATTGAGAATAGAGATATTATGTCTAAAAATGTGTAACCTTCAAAGTACCGGAAGGGGACAATCAGGAGATTAGGAAAAGGACGTGCTTGAAGAGAGAGTATCTCTTCTAAGAATCAACGAGGGACACAAATACTTAGATTCGGGAAAATCATATTCAAGAAAAATAAGATATCTACAATAAGCTTGAGGAACGGGGACTTGAGGCGTGGCTCGGTTGGTAGACCGCTCACAGCAGCAGGCACAGGACTCTGGGGCTCCATCCCCGGCACTGCGAGCTGGAAGATGGATAGATGAGCGCCACCACGTGCAAAGGGAGACCCAGAGAAATCAGGCAGCCAACGACGACGTGACAGCACAGATGATGTCTTAGCACAGCCGCATCTGGGGCCTGGGGGACAACTTTAGCATATGGAATCAGGATTTAAATATGTGTGTGTGTGTGTGTGTGTGTGTGTGTGTGCAAGACATGAACATAGAAAGGAAACCAGGAGGTCAAAGGAAGGGGGAGGAGGGAAGAGTAGGCACGGAGGGCAGGGGAGGAACCAGGACTAGTGTCTGACATGGGACACATGTCATGGCATCTCATGATCATGCCATATGAGACCCTTCACTTTGGACGTCGACTTGAGCACCAGCAGTTAGTATAGAGGCGTGCTGCTAGCAAAGCCTGGGTGATTTCCAGTAGAATTTCACTCAAGTTTTCAGCAGTTCAAAAGAGTGCTTACTTTAAACAGAAAGAGAATGGATTGGCCTGTGGTCTCCATTCACATGGCGAAGGACAGAACCAACTCCCAGAAGCAGTCCTCTGACCTCCGCAGCTGTACCTTGGCACACGCAGATGCACAAGCACACAAAACACATCATCTAAGAAAGAATGGCAGCCAGGCACGTGTCTGTTATCCCAGTGCAGGCTTAGGAAGCTGAGCTGGGAAAACAGAGCATCCAGCCTAGGCTATGCAGGGGATCTTCCCTAAAACAAATAAACAATCACAAAAGAAAATAAATAAAATGACCTCGGGGAGAATGTCTGAGCTACAGACAGAATTGAAGAGCAGATAGCCTACTAAACACACCAGTGTCTCAGAATAAACATTTATCATAGAAACAACAGCAAATCCATGGTATTGGGGCAGGGTGGAGGAAACACCAAATACTGATGGCATCAGTCAGGTGGGATCGTCAGAGACCTTCAGATGCGTCAGCATCCGCGTGCTGTTCAGATGCTAGTCTTGGAAGGGATTAAGCAACGCCCATTAATTTTTATAGTCAAGCAATCGTTGGTATTTGAGCCTTTCGGCTTGCCTGTTATGCATCAATAGATTAATACATTTACCCTACCTAACCTAATATTAAAAATGGATTTTAAACCATTAAGGGTGTTTGGTGCTGGTACATAAATAGCCACATAAAATAATGGGACATACTAAGCTTCCATATATATGTAGGAGAGATGGTCCCGGGGTTGAGAGGACTTGCTCTGCAAACATGAAGACCTGGGTTTGAATCTCAAGCATGCATGTGAAAAGCTAGGTGTATGTCTGTAGCCCCGGCATTGGGTGGTAGAGGCAAGTGGACCCCAAGAGCACACTGGCCAGCCAGCCTTGCCAAAATGGCAAGGTGTCAGGTCAGTGAAAGGCCCTGCCTCAGGGGAATGCACACAAAACACACACACACACATGTATGCACACACACACATGTACATGTGAACACATTCAGAAATGGTATTGGAACAATTAGCTATCATTTAGCTTAAACAGTCAAACCAAAACCCATCACTTTCCAGAGCTGCTGGGTACTTGTCTGGATCTAAATTCTGTATAAAGCACATGCTGGCATGTGCTGGAAAGTCAGAGACAGGCTGGTTCTTGGGGTGTGCTGGCCTGTCAGCCTATCCTGACTGGGGAGACTCAGCAGCTAGACAGCCTGTCTCTAAACAACAAAACAAAACACAAAGTCACCAGCTTTGGCCTGTGGCCTCCACACTCAAGTGCACACACCCATGTAGACATGTGCACTGACACTCACATGTGCACCCCACACACATATGCACACATATGCAGGTACACTCGTGCAGCCTCACACATAAACATGCACATCCATAAATACACAACTATCAAATGCCGTGGTCTCCTCCACATTACCGATCAGCTTCGCCATTTCCCCGGAGCTGTAAAATGCCTCCTGTGGAAAGCACTACTTACCTCTCACCTACTAGCCAACCCGCGCCACACATCCATAGCCAATGGCCGACATGTGTGGAGGCCAGAGAACAACCCCAGGTATTATTCACAGAAGAACTGCCTACTTCGTTTTGAGACAGAGTCTCTCCCTGGCCTGAAGGCTATCAATTAGGCTACACTGGGCATGGATGGGGGCTGTAAGGCCCTGGGATCTGTCTCCTTTCACCCTTCCACCTAGCGATTGTGTGTGGCACCGCAGCTAACTGTTTACACAGGTGGTTGGCATTGAACCCAGGACGCCACGAACATGTTAGGCAAGTACCTACCACTGAGCTACACTCAAGCCTGGACACTGAGTCTTGACCTATCACGTGTCTTGCACACAGTATGCCTTCCCATTACTTCAGTCCCCTCTGCCTCTGAACAAAGGCTTGCGACAGTCTCCATCTAGAATCACAGCACTGTGGGTCTCCCCCCCCCCCAGGTTACTGCTGAATATTTTATGGTGTGTTGCAGTTGTAAACAGAATCTGCTTCCTGTTGCATCTCGCAACTGGTTATGGCCAGCATGTAGACAAAACTATTGATTTTCAAATATGTAGCTAATATTTGATTGCTCATTTATCTAGGGAGCTTTTCAGTTGGTGTTTTTATGTTTTCTGGGCCAGTGGTTGTATAAACTGAGCGGGTGAAGACCTCATTCTTCTCCTGTCTGATGATTAAACCTCTTATCTCCTCATATATTTTATAGCATTAAGCGTGTGTGCAGGGAAGGAGGGAAGGTAGAAGTGGGCATGATTGCTTTGTCTTTGGTTTCAGCATGAATGTCATTGTCGTGGTCCCTGCAAGGACAATCCTATCATTATTTTTATTGTATTCTATTTTGTATGTGAGGTGCAGCTGTGCTTGAGTGTGCACATAGGATGCATACATATATGTGCACAGGTGCTTGGAGGCCAGAGGCCAAAGCTGGTGACTTCCTCTAGTGCTCACCGCCACATCTTTTATAATAATAATAATAATAATAATAATAATAATAATAATAATAATAATAAATTTTACTTGTGCATATGGATATATTGCCTGCAAGTTTGTCTATGTGCCACGTGCATGCCTGGTGCCTGAGGAGGCTACCAGAGCTCATCAGACACCCTGCAGCTGGAGTTACACACAGCTGTGAGTCAACATGTGCTGGGAGCAGAACCTGGGTCCTCTGGAAGATCAGAAAGCTCCCTGTAACCTATGAGCCATCTCTCCAGCCCCTACCAAGGATTTAAAACTAGTAAAGAATGTTGAATTTGATTTGATTTCAGGTCTTCTCTGTATCCATTCGGATTATATCTTTTTGTTGTTGCTATTGTTCCTTCTGTTACAATGTATTTTGCCATTCTTTCTTACATGTCTTTCTTACATGTCAGCAAGACTGAGGGCAAGCTTGCTAAAAGCAACATGTCCTCTGCCAGGTCTTTCTATGTGCGCTGCCCACAGAAGGGTCTTAGTGATTCCAGGTGACGACGCATTGACAGCTGAGGTTAACACGTGGGTTCTGGTCCCCATGCTTGCTTACTGAGCACACTAACCACTGGGAAATCCCACTAGTCCCGTCCTATTTTATGAGGAATTTTGGTTTGGTTTGGTTTGATTTTTATTGTTGTTGGTGGTGGTGGTGGTTGTGGTGGTTTGTTTTTGAGTCAAGGTCTCATTATGTAGCCCTGGCTGTCCTGGAACTTCTGTTGTAGGCCTGAGTGACCTTGAATTTCCAGAGATCCTCCTGTCTTTTCCTCAAGTGCTGGAATATGTTGTATGCCACCATTCCTGACTTTTTGCTGGTTTGTTTGTTTGCTTGCTTGCTTTTGAGACAAGGTCTGTCTATATAGCCTGGACTGTCCTGGACCTTGCTTTGTAGATCTAGCTAGCCTTGAACTCACTGAGATCTGTGTGCCTTTGCCTCCTGAGTGCTGAGATTAAAGCACCCCCATGCCTTGTGCCTCATGACTTAATAAACCATGACACTCAGATTCACAAACAGGGCTGTAAAGGATTTGAGAATAGAAACACCCAGTGGTTCTTATGAGACTCTAGCTCTATACACATGCTAACCCAGCCCTGACTCTCCAACCCTTTACCCTACCACACATCCCCTATAACTGTCCTACCATTATCAGCTGACGCCACATTTCCTGTTTTCTCCCATCAAGTCTATTTTGTTATATGTTTAGTTTTTTGTCCGTCTGGTGCATACTTGAAATGATTTCTCCTTGGCTCATTTCACTTTAAAATGCTTTATTTTTATTAACATGTACAAACTATATCAGTGTGATGTCCCGACACATACACACACCACATGCTGGTCAGGTCTGCCTCCCTCTGTATGTTCACCCACTATCAACTCCTAGCATCACTAATGTGCAGTCGGGATACTGTTTTCAGCTTCACTCGTGAGAGAGAAGAACACATGATTGCCTTTCTGGTTAGCGCACACACTGCATTACGCTTCGGTGTGTCTATTCTACTGCGTGTACCAGCTTTATAGAAGACACCAAAGGAATCTTATATCCAATAGCAAAAGACAGTTACCATAATAAAAGTGCACGTGAAACTGCAAAAGTAACTTTTATTCTCCTGCCATAACTGTCGTATGTGAGGCTTACTGTCTCAGTCTGCTAACCTAGGCCTAGTCCTGGAAACTTCTAGCCTCCACACAATCTTATCTAGGCCTAGAGTGTTTTTAGCCTCTGAGACTTGCTGCTGAATAAGGGAACTCTTTCTTGTTCTCCTCATCTCTGGCTGTCTGGTTCAACTCAGCTGTTCTGGCTCAAACTCTTCTCCCAGCTGACTGATTCAATCTGGCTTTTCTCTCCACCCCTGATTGCTCTGCTTGACCTCAAACTAACACTAGCAATCTTTTGTAATCTTCTGGCTCCTTCTCATTCTCTAACTCACTCTGTCTTCGCCTGTGTCTAGCTTGCTTTCTCTTCAGTCTTCTCTGTGAAACTCTCCTGGTAACACTGCCTTCTTCTCCTCTCTCTGCTGCTCTACTTTCCCTCTCAACTCTACTGCACTGCTCTCCACAAACTCTACTGTATTCCCAGACTGTACTCTCTTCCTCCTGCACTGTCTGTCTCTCCTTAAGTAGTTTCCCTTTCTCCTCTCTTCTCTTAAGAGTTGGGCAGATCCTATTCTGTCAAATCTGTCTCTAATTCATTACTTTTTTGCTACTCAATTAGACATCACTTTCAAACATGGGTGCTTCCTTCTGCAAACTAACTTTACCTTCATTGTTTGGGAGTATGAGGGGCATGTCTGTATTTCAGCCAGAGGGATTAAAGGAGTATGCTAAGGGCTGAGCCGCACCCAAACTAGAAACAAGTTCGAATATCCTATAACAGGAAACTGTAAATCCTACTGATAGAACGAAAAGAGAAACAGAAAAGGTCAAAACTTATCCATATGTTCAACCACAATGATGAATACGGAGGGACACTAAAACAAACAAAATCTGAAGCAAACTCAAGACTAATAACAGTTATATAGCTACAATCTTAAATATGGATGGATGAAATTCCTTAATTGGAAGATACAGACCAACTGAAGACAATGAAGTCTCAACAACATGCTGCCCGCAAGAAACTCAGCCACAAGTGAGGTCATACACAGATGGATAAAGAAATATAGAAAAAGATCCTCTGTGCAAATAGAGACTCAATGTGTGCACATCCCAACCTACATGTAATAAATACATGTAAGAAGTAAATTAAGTCAACACATGACTTTTTTTGTCTCTTTGGTAAATGGAACTGCAATGATGAGGGCTCTTGAGTTTGGGACACTTGTCAAAGTAATGAGGTGGAGAGCAACTGGGGAAGACAACTAGTGTCAACAAAAACTTCAAAAAAAATTTAACATCAATTAAAGAAAAATGTCAATATGCAATCAAAACACCAAGTGAGAAGACAGCACATGAGCCTGCAATAGATCAGACATCCCAAATAGACCCACAAAGAGGTCTGTTTAACACCCAGAAGTCAAGGATTCATTAGCAGAGTTAAAGAACAGGATACAGGAATGCCACTCTTCTCTGAGGTGCAAGCAACTGACTGACAAAAATCTTGCTCATGTAGACTTGCTGTCTTCTTTATCATTTCAAAATATGTATTGATATATATATATATATGTTAGTATGATATATATACATATATATGTATATATATATATATATTAGTATTTGTCTGCATGCTGTGTATTCCCCCATGTATACAGACAGTGCCTAGAGAGGTTAGAAGGTGTCAGATGTCCTGGACCTAGAGAAGTAGACAGTTGTGAGCTGCCATGTGGGTGCTGGGAACCAAGGCCAGGCCCTCTGCAAGAGCAACAAGTGCTCCTAACCTCCAAGCCATCTTACCAGGCCCTTCCTGACTAGGTTTTGTTGTCATCTTGACACAGTCTACAATCACCTGGCAAGACAAACTTTAATTGAAGAATTTCCCAAATTAGAATGGCCAGGCACCATGTCTGAAAGAGATTGTGTTAACTTGTGATTTTATATGTGAGGTTCCAGGCCACTGTGGGCAGCACTGTCCCTAGGCAGGTGGCCCTGCGCTGGATAAGAAGGCTAGCTGAGGAAGCAGGAGAGTGACCCAGCAGGGTTCCTGCCTCAGGTTCCTGCTGGAGCTCCACCTCTGACTTCCTTCAATGGTGGATTATGACCTGGAATAGCACACTGAAATAAATCCTCTCCTCCCCAAACTGCTTAAGCTAGGGTGTTGTCAAAACCCAGAGAAGTAATTGGAAGGGCCCTTACCACTGAGCCATATTCAGTGCCACAGTACCCTATAAAACACGGATCTCAATGATTTTTAAATATTGTAAAATGTGTCCAAATCCTACTCATCCAAAAAGAAAGAGACTGACCAATGTCCTTTTCTCACTTATCACTGGCCAGCACCAGAACCTCCATAGCATGTGGGCTGAGTATGAAAACACGGGCAGAAGCAAAGAATATTTAGGAGAGTTTAAAATATATGACCCTTTGACAAATCAATTTCACTTTTCATAATTTATTCCAGAGAGATCCTAGCTAAATTCCACCTTGATTTTGTTCAGTGGTTGCATATTGACGCATGCGCCCTGTGCAGACACTGGAAAAGATATGGAGCCCTCAAAAGATGCTGAAACAGTCCATGTCAGCATTGTTTCACAGGCTCATACACTGAGTGAGATTGAAGTTAGGAATTTCATACAATCCATGAGAATCATGAGGCCCAGAATGGGAGCATCGCTCCCAGCAAGAAGCTGAGAGGAGACTCGAACAGATGTCTGCCTACTCTAAGCCACAAAACAAAACAGCAAAGAACCCTTAGGCTGGTCTAGGTTAGATGTTATTGCACAAAAGCCCCTCAACCATCAGAAGACAGAACCAATGCCCCCAAACTCTGGGGAAACCTCCAGTTTGTCCAGTTGTCGACAAAGGAAAATGTATTAGCTGTTTCTAATAGATTCTGCAAATTTTACAATCTATTTTGTCAGTCTGAATACACATAGGTAGTGCTCTGATATAGAAATGTCCCCCATAGGCTCATGTATGTGAACAGCTAGTCCCCAGCTGGTGGTACTGTTTGGGGAGGTCATAGAACCTTTATGGGGGAAGCCTTTTTGGAGGAAGCAGTCACTGAAGGCAGGCTGTGGGGGTGTACAGCTCACCCCACTTCCCGCTGTCCATCTCTCATGTTCCTGAATGTGGCTGGAATGAGACCAGTCAGCTTCCTGCTGCTTCCCGACCTCAGGCTTTCTCACTATTATGGACTCTGCCCCTCTGAGACCATATACCGAATAAACACGTTCTTCCTCAGGTGGCTTTTGATCATGGATTTTATCACAGTAACAGAAAAACGACTGATACAGTGTGCCTATGAATACACATACAGATGTTTGATGCAAGGGAATGCTCTAAAAATCTTTCATTGTCAGATTGAGGCTGGGATTCACTGATGAACATTGGTTTTGCATTTGAGAGAACCCAAGTTTGATCTCTCACCTCCCTGCCACTCCAGTGGGCGTCATTTCCAATTAAATTACATGAGCCTTCTTTTTGAGTTTAACAACTGCAAGAGAAGAAAGGTCTGTGTTTATTTGTGGTTCTTTCCCCCCTCCCCCCACCCCCCCAAAAAAATCCCCTGGTAGAAGCACAGCTAAGCTAGGCCATTTCTTAAGTTTGTGGTGGACAGGGAGCTACAACCACTGCTTTGAAATTCTAAGTGATTGTCTTTGCATTTGTGCTTTTTCTTAATTTTAAATTATGCATGTACACACAGAGATGTGGAATTGTGCACATGTGTGCAGTACCTGCAGAAGCCAGCAGGGGGACTGAATTCCCCTGATGCTGGAGTTCCAGGCAATAGTGAGTTGCTTGGTTGTGGGTGCTGGGAACCCAACTCAGGTCCTCTGCAAAAGCAGAGTGTGCTCTTAACCTCTGAGCCACCGGTTCAGCCTCTGTACCTGTATTTTGTGAGTGAGTTCAGATAGGGCAACAGAGGCCATGCCGGGGGCTTCAGTCTGGACTCTCATGAAGTCTTTCTAGAAGGACTTAGGAAAAGTGCTCATCTTGGAGGCAAGCAAGGTAGTATCTTGGCCAATGTAGCATGGCCCCACGCGACAGGCGGATGGGCAAGGGTCTATAGACCACCCTGGTCCAACCCCTAAGTGTGTTCCACACAGAGGCTGCAGGCCCACTGGGCTCATATTGTTATAGGTCAGGGCTGTGACCTGGAGAAAGGACAGGCAGGTCTGACCCTGACTGTTGCTATGCGTTCCCACTGTCCTCCCCGGTGCATGGGCTGCAGTGGCAGCTTTGAGGACTCCTCGGAGCCAGGGAACTAGGAACAGTTGGTGGATGTGAGGAGAGTGGGACCAGGAGAGCCGAGACTACATGGTGCAGGGGAGAAGACAAGCTTGTGAGCTGCTATGAAGTCCGTACCCCCACTGGGGACCTAGGAGATCTGAAGGTGTAGACGGTATGACAGAGAGATGACAAAATGACCTAACTCATCATCCTCCCTTCCTGCCAGCTGTCTGAACTGGGCTCTGCTGGGTGATCTTTGAATCTTTTAGCCAGTAGAACGCAGTGCTCATGGACCCAAGCATGTGTCAGATCCACGTACATCTCAGCTGGGAGCCCTGGGCCTCCTGTGGTGCTTCCCTGCAACGGTGCAAACACTCTGTTCATGCCCCTGTGAAGGGACTCCTGCCTGTCTGCTTGAGCTGAAGTGGTCTTTTTCTGCCTTCAGACTCATCCTCTGCTTCAGCTCTTTACCAACCTGCCAGTTTTCAGACCGACCCTGTCATCCGTCTTCTGGGCTCTCCAGCTTGCTGGCTGTGGATCTTGGGACTTCCTAGTCTCCACAAACACAGACCAAGTCCTTATCATGAGCCGTTTGTTTGTATACACACACACACACACACACACACACACACACTGCTTCTGTTTCTCTGGAGTACTCTGATTGATACAACTGCCACCTTTGTGAGGGCCTTTGTGAGAAACCCCTGCCAGGCTCCTAGGCCGGTTGCCCTGGTAGCCACCCTGATGTGTCTCCTGCTTACTCTCAGCCTGTCTGTGTCTCACACATACCTATGACTCCACTCTCAAGCCTCCAAACCAGCTCTCAACTTGTGTCTTGGTCTAAGCCTCCTCCCCATGACTCTATGCCACCCTCTGCTCTCAGACTACAGCTGACTCAACTCTGGGAGGGAGCACTGAGCAGTGGGTAAGAAGGTTTCCTTTTTCTGGGCTTCATTGCCAAGTGGCGAAGTGTGTGCCAGGGAACTTCCAAACTAACACCTGCCCAGGTACCATAGGTGCCACTAGATCATGTGCACATGCATGAGTGTTTGTGTGTGTGTGTGTGTGTGTGTGTGTGTGTGTGTGTGTGTGTGTGTGTGTGCCTGCGATCATGCATGTATATAGGTAGGTATGGAATTGGGGTGCAGCTGCAAACCTCTCTTGCAACAGCCTGTCCTCTACCAAGCTAGTGGATGGCAGAGAGCTTACAGGCTGCCCTCATTAATATTTATGACAGAGAGAGGAAGTTGCATAAATCTTCCCTGATACTTAATTAAACCAAACTTCTTTTGATTTCCCCTCTTTCTGCCTCACCGAGTGTGGCCAGCATGCCTATTAGATGTTCATCCTCCCCCAGTGGCCGAGGCTGGTCAGATCCACCTGCTATTTCACACATCTGACACTCCAGCACGCGTGGAGCCCCAGGGAGGCAGGCGACCCCTACAAGCCCTTGGCAAACTCCCCCCCCCCCCATTTGAATTTGGCCTGGTGAGGGACAGAGACCCAGACAGAGCACTGGCCTCCCCAGGACAGAGGTCCAGGACAGGAGAGGAAAGGGAGCAGCTGAGGAGGGACTGGAACCTCCCACCCTGATTGTTGCTCACACAGGAGGTCACATATGCTGTGACCTTCATGGCCTCTGAGGAGTAGCTGGGTTCCGTAGAGAGGATGGCATGGACCTGTTCTCTTACCCCCTGTCCCCCACTCAGCATCCTGGTACCACAGCAGAGAACCCTGGCATGAGCTGCGTCAGAGCTGGGTGTCTCCGTGGACTCGAGGAGCTGCTTAGCGCCAGGCTGACATATCTTTGATAGGGCATCATACACAGGAAGCAGCTTGACCCCTGAAGGCCCCTCTTAGCGTGGGATTGACACCAAGCATTGACTTTGCTTCAGGCTTATCCACAAATCTCAGCCAATTTTTATTAAAGAGCCGCGTGTGGTGTGGAACATGCCAGGGAGACAACCTTATTTATAGATCTTGATCAGCAGAGAGGAGCCCACGCTTGCTTCCGCTGGCGCCCCAGCTTGTCTCCCTCCACCTCAGGTGGGAGGGGTGATTGGCAGGCTGGGTTCCTCATGGCTTGCTCCCCCTCCCAGTACAGCAGCATGAAAGACACAGACCCATGTGCAGACAGACGCACAGACAAGCCCATACACATTCTCTCTCTCTCTCTCTCCCTCTCTCTCTCTCTCTCTCTCTCTCTCTCACACACACACACACTTTGTTGTGAACTGAATGGTGACACCCCCGCCCCCCAACCCCACCCAACCCCACCCCCAACCCCAACCCCACCCCACCCCATTCATGTTGACAATTTAACCTCCCCACCCCTACACACACGTACGCAAAGTGATTGCATTTAGAGCCAGGGCCTTTGGGAGGTAATGAAGGTTACAGAACATCATTAAAAAATGGGCTTTAATCTGGTGTTCTTGTAGACGGACAAGACATGGAACATTCTCTATTCTCCTCTTCCCCACCCCCACCTCCTGTGCACACAAAGGAAGATCAAAGGTAAGTGAGGACCTGGCAAGATGCACAGGGAAGAAAAGTCTTCAGCAGAATCTGAACAGGCCTGTAATTCCTGGACTTCAAGACCCAGAAATGTTGAAAGTGAAGATTTGCTGTCTGAGTCATCCCGTGCATCCAGGCTGATCCCAAAACAAATGTACACAATTAGGCAAGTAGTGAGTGCACGCTACTACAGACACACACACCTGCAGCTGTGCATGCAGCAGTTCACACACATGGAGACAAGGTGAGTTAACTGGATCTGCCTCTCAAGATGTTAAAAGATGAACGGGGAACTTCCAGCGCAGGGAAGGAGAAGCCAATAGAGACTCGGCCCATGGGAGAGAGAGACAGGGAGCAGAGCAACCATGTCCCATCGGGGCCTGAGGACAAGGCTCATCTCCTCTAAGGTTATTTCTGACTGCTGTGGGTCTTATCGTGGACTAAATCTAAATGTGAGTAGGCAAGCTGGCACAGGACTGTCAGGTGATTGGTTTCTCTCTGGCTGACTCATGATCAGAACAAAAATGATAATGTTTGGTTCCAGGGGTGGGGCTGGGAGTACAGAGGTTTCTGAAGGGATGTGTAGATTCCTGTCAAGTACACATGTTCCAGGATGAGGGATCTTCACTGATATTCCTCTGGCTTGCTGTGCTGAGTTCTGGACATAAGACTGAATGAGTCACCAGGACTGCTGGCCCTGGGGACCCCCAAGAATGGGAGGGAGAATGTGGTAAGACCGTGCTGCCAGCTTCCCTCACACAAAGGGATAAGATGCCCAGATCCTTGCCACATGCTCTGCACATTCAAGCCCTGTGGATTCATACTTTTCTCACCAAGACAATGAAGCTTGGCGCACTCCCGGAATTATAACCCTGAAACAGTGAGGTCTGCAGGTGACCAGAGATACTCAGAATGGGGAGCAAGAACCAGGTATAGGCTCTGGGAGCAGAGTTGGCCTCAGGCAAGGCCAACAACTGGGGTCCCACCCAAGTGGACCTTCCACGGCTGTGATGACTAATCTTGTTTGTCCACTTGACTATATCTGAAATGAGCTAAAACCCAAATGACTGGGAATATTTGTGAGGCATTATTTCTTAATTAAATCATTTTAAGTGGGGAGACCCACTTCTAATCCAGATCTTTGAGGTGGAAGATCTTTAATCCAGATCTTTTGGGCTAGGAAGATCTGCCTTTAATGTGGACAACACCTTCTGCTGGTTGCCTATGTAAAGGACATGGAAGAAGGAATCTCTCTCTCTCTCCTCTCTCCTCTCTCCTCTCTCCTCTCTCCTCTCTCTCTCTCTCTCCTCTCTCTCCTCTCTCTCTCTCTCTCTCTCTCTCTCTCTCTCTCTCTCTCTCTCTGCTTGCTTGCTTCTTTGACTTCACTAGCAAGTTCATTCCTTCACTGGCACTACAACCTACTTCTTCAAGATTCCAGAGTATCCTGAAGACCAGCTGACATATCCAGCCTTTGGACTTAAGTACTGGATTCTTGGACCTTCTATTCATAGACAACCATTGTTAGATCAGCAGGACCAAAGCCTGCAAATAATTCTAACAAATCCTGTTGGGGGAGACAGAGAAAGAGAGAGAGAGAGAGAGAGAGAGAGAGAGAGAGAGAGAGAGAGAGAGAGAGAGAGAGTTAAGAATTTCTATTCCTCTAGAGAACTCTGACAAAAAAGACTTTAGTACCAGGAGTGGGGTAATGATGTGACAGACCTGACCATAATGTTTTTGGGAGGATTATGGAAGGACTTTGGATTTTTGGGCTAGAAAAGTCATTGAATGATGAGAGCTCGGTGAGCTGTTCTGTAGGATCTTTGAGGATATGTTGAGAGCAGTGCAGACATGGAGGCCTGGCTTGTGATGTTTCAGAGGGAAGACAAAATTCTATCCAGTCATTTGTGTGCAGTATCTGTGGTGTCTGGTCATCTGGAGCTGAAGTATTTGCTGTGATTAGGAAGAAACCAGCATCATTGAAGTGAAATCTTCTGGGAAGTGCTTCCTGAGAGTCAACACATAAAAGTATGTGTTCTGGAGGTAGCCAAAGTTGTACCTTGTGCTAACAGCCAAACTTGGTACTGTAAGAGTTACCCAGGTAGTGCTGGGTTTTATGTCAACTTGACACTAGCTAAAGCAGAGGTTCTCAACCTTGCTAATGCTGAGACCCTTTAATACAGTTACTCAGGTTGTAATGAACCTCAGCTGTAAAATTATTTTATTTCTACTTTATAACTGTAATTTTACTACTACCCCGAATCATAATCAAATATCCAATATGCGGTCCCTGTGAAAGGGTTGTTTGGTGTCCAAATGGGTTGAGAGTCACAGGTTGAGAACCACTGAGCTACAATTATCTGAAAGGAGGGAACCTCAGTTGAGATAATGCCTCCATAAAATCCAACTATAGGGCATTTTTTAAAATTAGTGAGTGATGGCGGAGGACCCAGACCATTGTAAGCGGTGCACTGAATCCCAGGAAACACTTCCCAGATTTCACCTCAATAATGCTGGTCTCTTCTTAATCACACAGCCACGTCTTCAGCTCTAGATGACCAGACACCACAGACACAAATGGCTGGTTAGGATCTTGGCTTCCCTCTGAAATGTTACAAGCCAGGCCTCCATGTCTGCACTGCTCTCAACATTCTTTTCCTCCAAGATCCTACAGAACAGCTCACTGAGCTCTCAACATTCAACGACTGTATGGTGGCCCTGGTATCCATAAGAAAGCAGGCCGAGCAAGCCATGAGGAGCAGCCCAGTAAGCAGCACCCCTCCATAGCCTCTGCATCAGCTCCTGCGTCCAGGTTCCTGCCCTGCTTGAGTTCCTGTCCTGACTTCCTTCAGTGATGGCCTATGATGTGCAAGTGGGAGCCAAATAAACCCTCTCCTCCCCAGCTAGCTTTTGGTCATGCTGTCTTACCAACCTTAACTATCATGAGGGCAGAGCAATGCTGGAGGAAACTGAGGTGGTGTGGTAATGAGGAGAAAGTGGGCGGGGCGTGAGGGGGTAGAACACAGCACTCCAGGTTTCTGGCTCACACAGAGAGCAGCTGACCTGGGGCAGAAGCTCCACCCTGTTGATAAGGCCTGGGCCAGGGCTGCTAGAAGAGTGTCAGAGACAGGCCTGAGGCAAGCAGAGAGTGAAGAAGGGTTCACCTAACATCTCTTGGCTGCAAAGCCAACCAGAAAGACGCTATTTCTAGAGCAGTAAGCAGAATTCCCAACTGTGGGCAGGGGGAGCCCAGAGTGACAGCTAGTAGGCTTGGGTTTTTAATAATAATAATAATAATAATAATGTTATTATTATAAAAATTTTGAAAACCAGTTTGAAATGGTGAGTTTACATTGAGAACGGACTAAATTGCTTCAGGATGGCTCTCTTTTAAATGGCTAATCTGGTGCAAGGTGGCTCAGTGGGTAAAAGCACTGAGGCTAAGTGTGAAGACCTGTGTTTGATCACTGGAACCCTCATGGTAGAACTGACTTCGGGAGGCTATTCTCTGACCTTCACGTGCACATGATGGTGTGTGTGTGCGCACACACATGTAAATGATAAATGAACATAAAAATAATTCTGCATTATGCAAATTTATTTCAGTTTATGATTAGAGAGTCAGAAAATGTGGGTACTGAGCCCTCAAGCCCCAGGCGTCACCTAGCTGAGAGACCTTTCCCAGTTTTGTAATCTGTGGAATGGGAGGGTAGTTTTTCCCTCTCACTAATTTTTGTGGTTAAATGACAGGGAGGATCTGAATACAGCGCCTGAGGAACTAGACCAGGCTCCACAATGAACTCAAGGCTGTCTGGAGGCATCCTGACCATACATCACCACAAGTCTGAAAGAGCGGCAGCTTCAACAGCCCAGAATCAGGGCCCTTGATGTGGGGAGGATCTGCTTCTGGATCCCCGGGGCCTCCTCTGGTGGAGAAGGATGCTACTCTCGGTTAGCTGAGACTAGGTGGGTCAGCCAGAGCAGAGCCATTTTGCACCATTCTCCCATCCCTGAGTTAAGACCTCTCTGAACTACAATTCCCATCGGAGGCTCCAAAGGGAACCAGAAAGAGCAGCACGGTAGGTAAGGAGAGCAGCATTGTGGGAATTGTAGTTCCTGTGAACCGTTTCCTGTAAAGAAAAAAAAAAAAAAACCAACACAGATATCCATAGAGCAGGAATGTATCTGATGGGGATCCGGGGTGCAGTGCATAACTGGGGAATCAGGTTCTTGGTCTCATTAATAAAACAATTTAAGAATGAACTCAAATTGAAATTCTAGGGCAATTTTGTTGGAGTTTAAAATAAAAACCTCAGGGCAGGCAAGCTGTAAAACCTCATCAGTTGCCTGGAGGAAACAGAGAAAAGGAAAGCCCGCTGCTTAAGCGGTCTCTGAGGTCAGACACTTGGCAGACCAGCAGCCCAAAATGTTAAGGAAAGCATGCTTAGAAAAGATAGAAGAAAAGAAAACCGACCCCCTCTGAATAAGTCAGAAAAGTGAGCCGACTTGTGACCTGTCATGGTTGCGAACTGTAAGGTCCTGCACTGCAGGGTAGAATCTGGGAAAGAAAAGTACCGCATCTCATTAAACGACCAATTATTCCACCTAGCTCTTTAGCATGGCTTAGGGTGAGCTCACCTTCCTAGGGCTGGAACCAGCTCAGCTGGGATGTAAGCCAGATATTCTACCCTTTTAATCGGGAGGTATTCGTTTGTTTGTTTGTTTTATGTTTGTCTTCTGCTCTAATGTATTAGAGGAGACCCCATAGGAGTGACATCAGTTTGAGCCTAAGTTCGGACAGCAGTGACGTCATCACAAGATTTGGTAACGGGGCTCAGCCTGTGGCTTTGCCTCACACGTGCGTGGCCGTGGGTTCCATCCCAGCACTACACAAGCAAGGAAAAATAAAGCGTGCCCCGGGAAATGTGGGAAGCACACAGGGGCACCAACTTTTATGCAAGTTTTGCCCCAGGAACAAAAGTAAATTCTAGAAAGCATTTGCTTCGTTCTTTCATTGTATTCTGGGAAAATGTGAACCGAATGAGAAGCTAGGTAGAGAGGAAAAGAAAAGGCTCAAATGTAAGGAGTGGTGCCAATGTCCTGGGGTCAGAGGTCAGCTGAGGAGTGAGCCGCTGGAAACCTGAGCGCGCATGCGCACGGAGACAGGCACGCAGAGATGTGTAACCCGGCCTGGAGAAGATGGAGATGGCTGTGGAGGGAGTGGCTGAGGAAGGTAGGGATCACAGGAGGAAAGGAACCTGGGCTGGGCACTTCCGATGGTTGAGAAGACCATTTTGAACACAATGAATAGGATAGACCGCAGAGGGATTTAGTGTGAAGTGTGGATCTGTGATGGAGCTGTTGGTACCCTGCAGTGCACCGAGGTAGACCAGTGGGATGGTGTGAGAGTCAAGGAGAGGTTTTCAGGGACTATAAAGAGTGAGGGGCGGGTCATGCACTGTGGCACCTCACAGGAGCTGATCTCTGTCTGTGGCCACCACTGAAGCTGGCTGGCATTTTGACTAGCTTTGGCCGGTCCTGCTGGCTTTTATGTGGGTGTCAGGGATCCAGCCTTGGCATCTAAACTCTGGTGCTTATGTTTCTGCAGATAGTTCACATCCCAGCCCAGACTTCCAGCCTCGTCTGCTGTCTCACCCCTTACATCTCAGGGTGATGTAGATCAAGGGGGAGCAGAAATAAAAACCTTTTCAGCTAGCAATCCCAACATAAAACTTACCCTTAGTTATATATGCTAAAAATTGATTCTCTCTGTGTGTCTGTGCATGTATGCATACACATCTGGGTGTCTGTGTTTTTATGTGTGTGTGTGTGTGTGTATGTGTGTGCACTGTGCATCTGTTTGTTTATGTGTGTATGTGTCTCTGCATACTGTGATACTCATCTGTGTGTTTATTTTTTGTTTTTGTTTTTGTTTTGTTTTTTCTAGACGTGTTTTCTCTGTATAACCCTGGCTGTCCTGGAACTCACTCTGTAGACCAGGCTGGCCTTGAACTCAGAAATCTGCCTGCCTCTGCCTCCCAAGTGCTGGGATTAAAGGCATGCGCCACCACTGCCCGGCTGTGTGTTTGTATGTATGTCTGTGTTTGTGTATCTCTGTGTTGTACATGCAAATCTCTCTCTCTCTCTCTCTGTGTGTGTGTGTGTGTGTGTGTGTGTGTGTGTTTCTTGGTTAGAGTTTTATTGCTGTGAAGAGACACCATGACCATGACAA
The DNA here is from genome assembly GCF_947179515.1 of Apodemus sylvaticus. NCBI lineage: Eukaryota > Metazoa > Chordata > Mammalia > Rodentia > Muridae > Apodemus > Apodemus sylvaticus. Next base: position 12,994,290 of record NC_067476.1, on the reverse strand, counting down.
TGCTTGTAAAGGAAAACATTTAAGTGGGGCCAGCTCACAGTTTCAGAGGTTCGGCCCATTATCATCACTGTGGAAGCATGTCAGCACGCAGGCAGACATGTGCTGGAGAAGGAGCTGAGAGTCCTACATCCAGATCGGCAAGCAGCAGGAAGAAAATGTCTGTGTGTTGCTTGAACATCTGAGACCTCAAAGCCTACCCCTAATGACACACTTCCTCCAACACTGCCACACCTCCTAATAGTGCCACTCCCAATTTCCAAACTATCACAGTGGGTGTGTGTCTGTGTGTGTGTGTGTGTGTGTGTGTGTGTGCATCTCTGTGTGCACCTCTGTGTGTGTTTGTGTCTGTGTGTATGCTTTCACATCTGTGTGTAGCTGGAGTGAACCTTCTCTCTGGCCAACAACTGAAACTCTAAAGGATGGATTTTCAGAGGCCAAAAGGCATGCACACATTTAAGTCTCTTGACACATCCTGCTCAATCACCCTTCAGAAAAGTCTCCCCGATTTTGGTGCTTTCTGCATAGCCTGTTCTGGAGTACCCCCCTCCACATATGCACCGGCGGTGGTTAGACTCATTATTTTAAATCTTTGTCAGTGTGGTAGGTGAAAATTTGTCTTGGCGTAGTTATAATTTGTATTTTCTTTAATTACTAGTGCGGTTGAGATCTTTTCCTATTTATTAGCCTTTTATATGTCTTCATTGGCTAGCGTGGCACAAACAAGAAAAGCAGGCTACAAACCTTTGTACTTAATTTGATCCTAAGTTTGTTAGAAACAGACAAGGCTGGCCAGAAGACAAATGTGTGCTGTGGGCACGTCAGGATGGTAAACAAATTCTCTTCTTCATTTTCAAATTTGTTCATTTTCCAAATTATACACGATGAACAAGGGTTGTTCTCATAGCCCAAGTATATGTGAGTTTTAAAAGAAACAACTCTAATGATCTTATTAAAATGAGTCCAAAGTTTTCAGATGGAGTCGGGAGGCAAAAAGAGTCCCCAGTGTCACCAGAAAGAGCACTCCAACTGAACTGCAAAGGCATCACGGGCCTCCTGGTCACTGCAGATACCCAAGTGCAGCATTGTCTGCCTCTAGAAAGGGCAAAGGGGAGGCTCTGGGGGCGGGGCAGCAAGCCCAGGACCTGGCCAGTGGGTACCAGGCGCTCACAGGCATCCGTGGGTAATTACATCCCTTTTTAACGCATGCAAATTGTATCAGTATTATTTATATATTCAAAGCCACGGATGAATAATATATGCATTTATGCAGAGGTAATTGCCTTAGCCAGGTTTTTCCTGGGACTTTTATTGTCTCCCCAGATACTGAATATTCAACTCCCCTCTCCGACCAGTGGCTCTGTCTGCAGCCTGGTCTCCTCCAGGGAAGGGGCTGCACTTGCAGGGAGAAGGGTTTGGTTGGGGGGTGGGGGTGAGTTCCAGATCAGGTACAGCTGCTCCCCTTATACCACACTTGAAGGTAGGGAGGCTAGGGCTCAGGCCAGGCCTCAGCTCCTAATCTCTCAGCCTGGACCATGCCTGCAAACTGTCAATCTCAAATGCTTCTCTGTTAAACCCAGATCTTAACTCTGTGCACACGGCCAGCCCCACCTGCAAGATCTGCTCTTCCCACTGATACCCTTATTTCGGACCCTCTTCCTTTAACTTTGCCTTTGCACAAACCCCTGCAGCAGGAATGAGTGGGGCATGGCGGTGTGGCAGGGCTATCTAAGCAGGCACACTATTATTTCGTCCATCTTGGTCCACTTACCATAGGTGCCTCATCTTCTTAGGTATCCCCAAATGAAGAGATGAGAATGTTGTGGGTGAGGAGATCTGTTAGTCGAGGCGCAGTTTGTTGCCTCTTTCCAAGCATCCTTTGTCTAGAAAGGCCCCCCTTTTGAAAGTGGTCAAGGGCAGCACCTGCACCCCACTCGAGACCTCGACAGGATTTGGATTCACAGGGTGTCACATGGGAACTAGTTTAAGAAAGTTGGTCCAGAGGCGAGTTTGGTATGAAGACAGCAGGCTCCAGAGGCACCCCCCCCCCCCAGCACGGTGAGGGGGAGTGGCATGGGCGCTCACAGAGAGGAGAGGGAAATGGATGGAGTCTTGGACGGAGGGTTCCTGGTAGAGGTCAGACAGAACCTGACAGGCACAGGTCACGACGGGGAGCAGAATTCACGCGTGTCTGGATCACGGTTTAGACATGTTGTCTAGCTGAGTCAGTACCCCAGTGAGCTTCCCACCCCATCCTAGAGCAGACTCCTGCCATCAGACCCCAGCACTGGCTTCTCCTGCACACTAGGCTCCTGTGTGCCCTTGTCAACAGGCCATGTGACCATCTCAGTCTCGGTTCTTCTGCTATAACAGAACACCACAGGCTGGGTCACTTATGAACAACAGAAGGTTCTTTAGCTCCAGGCCCTGGAGACTGGGATGTATATTAGGTAAAGGTCCCTGCACTGTCATAACAGAGCTAAGGGCACAAGAGTGGAGGGAAGGCAGAGAGGGAAAGCGGGCAGAACTCAGATTCCATCAGAAACCCACTCCCACAACAGCTAACCACACCCCCTTGGCTGCTTCAGATCATGCAGAACCCTGGCCCCCAGAGGGACGCACTGCCCTTTCACGCTGTCACACGCATTACACTCCTACGTGAGTTTTGTAAGGACAAGCCACATGTTTAATAGCTCCACACCCTGGCCCTGACTTTCTGCTGTTCCCACAGGGCCTGGCCTGGCAGGGGTCAACTCTTCACCCATGACTCCTGCCCAGCCCTCAGCACCATTGCCTCTTGACACCATCAGTGAGGAAACCCGTGCATGGCACCCTTCATACGTCTCCCCAGCCACTCCACTCTGACCATTTCTGCTTCCACCCCGACCTGGTGCAGGCCCGTGTCATGTCCATTTTGGTGGCCATGGCAGTACCCTGGTGTTCCCCTGCTTTGTGCTGTTTCTTTCCCAGCAACCCAAGGCATCTTCCCACACAGCAGACAGCTGCTTTCCCTGTGGTGGCCTCCAGTTGGAGCAGAGCCCAGGTCTTGTGGTGGCTTTCGAAGTCCCCCATGGTCTTCCCCTTTGCCTGTGGCTCACTCTCCATCCTGCCCTCCACTGCCGCCTGGGGCTGGTCCAGGGCCCTGCCCTGGGCTTATATGTGGCAGCTGTAGGGGGTCAATCATTTCAAACATCATTTAAGGTGAGCTGGAAACCTACCTGCCAACCCCCCATCAGGGCAGCCTGGACACAGCCACCTGCCCAGCGGGCTCTGCTCTGGGGTACACAGGAACAGGGCAGACACCGGAGAAGCTGCAGATGGCAAAGGGAATGTCATTACCTAGAGTGCAGTGGGGTCCAGGCAAGGCTGGGGTTCATTCTAAAATGTCAGAAGCACTGGAGAAGGATTGGTGTGATGTGTCCTCTGTGCCCACACCCAAGTTCCTTCCTTACCTTGTGACCAGTTTTCTGGTGCTTCTGATATCAGCACTCACTGGGTTATTTTGAAGGGAACCACAGGCATGGAGACATTTCAACCATCAATATTTTAGCGACACACAGGATCCTCCACAGCTGCCTTCACAGGCAGTGGCCTCATGACTGGCTCTGCGATGGGTTTGGCTTCCAGATCCTCACCCTCACCCTCTGGGCTGCTGGGAAGGATTGCATCTTCAGTAGAACACTGGCAGAAAATGTAGTTGAAGATGGCCAGGCGCGGGGGACAGAGAGTCTCCCGGGGCCTGCCCAGTGTGACTTATGGAAAACTTGGGTCCCAATCAAAATGTCAAATAGATTTTCGAAGAGTCATTGGCAAGCTGATTCTCACATTGATATGGGAGAGCAGAGGGCCAAGAGTAACCCAGTCAATATGAGAAAGAAACATTGACTTTATTCTGCCTGTTTTAAAACTCGCTGTGAAGGGACCTGGCACAGAGGCAGAAGGTGGGTAAGGAGAGTCCGGTCCAAGCAGTCCCACGCTCCCCTCCCTCATCCCTCACACTCTTGCCTGTCTCTCGCTCACCTTCTCTCCCCCCTCTGCCCTCCCTCCCTCCCTTCTTGACTTTCTTTTCTCTTTTTGCCAAGAAGTGAAGTTTTTTTTCAATCACACTGGACAACGGGATGGGCAATGGAGAAACAGAAACAAACACTCACCCCCTGCCTGACCACACGCAAAGGTCAGTCTGTGACGATTGGAACCCTTGAACTATGGGCTCCTACAAGAAAGTTTAGGGAAACATGTTCCCAACACAGAGCAAAGATCAAAGCACACAAGACACAGGAACTGTAAACAGAAACAAAAGACTGGACTTTCAGTTAAAACTTGTTTATGGAAAGACCGGGAAAGACACAGGCATGCTACAGATTTAAATAGTCACAGTTTTCGTGTCTAACAGAGGGCTCTCGTTCCTTCTGTGAGTACACTGGGTATGCGTTCAGGCGTATGCACACAGAATGCAATCTCAGGAGTCGGTCCTCGCCTGGCTCCAGGCGGCCTGTTGTTGACTGTGTCTGCCAGGCTTCCTGGCCTGCGAGCTTGCAGGATGTGCTGACTGCCTCCCATGTCACCGTGGGAATGTGACGTGCATATCCCACTGTGTCCAGCTTTACGTAAGTTCTGTCGATCCAAACTCAGCCCCTGAGGTTTCGGTGGCAAGCACTTTACCCACTAGCCATCTCTCAGCCTCGGGCTTTCATTCTTTGCATGTAAATATGCCCTGTGACTGAGAGCAAAGCCAGGAAGGCGACCAAAACAGGGAATAACAAGTCACAAGAGAAAATACAGAAATGCCCCCGAATCACAGGAAAGAACGCCCAGCAGCTTTAGCAAGTCACATGACGTACCAGCACACCCAATAGAATGGCTGAAATTAAAAAGACATTGAGTATTGACAAGGATGTGGAGCAACCAGAGAGCTCTAAGCTTTTGATGAGACTGTAAGCGTGATGATTTGGTCACACACACACACACACACACACACACACACACACACACACACACACACAGTTATTTAACATTGTGTGTCTGTATGGGATAGGTGCACATGGCTGCACATGCTCAGAGAGGCCAGACGAGGGCGCCAGATCCCTGGAACTGGCGTTTTGGGTGACTGTGACCCACCTGGGTGCTCCTAACTGACCGTGAGTCCTTCAAAAGAGCAGTCAGTGCTCTCAACCACTGAGCCATCTCTCCAGCCCCTGCAACTTACTTTAAAAGTCAAACACAGTTGCTGGAGGTGGGTCAGTGGTTAGGAGTGCCTAGTGCCCTTCCACATTAACAGTTTGATTCCCTGCACTCATGCCAGGTGCCCGTTAACTCCAGCTCCAGGGACCAGATGCCCTTTGCTAGACTTCTTGGGGGAACTACACACACGAGGCATAAATATGTACACAAATACACACACAAACACACATGCACACACACATACAAAGAAAGAATGAATTTTTTTTTTAAACAATAAATACAGTTGCTAGTGGATGACTAGGTAGTAGATGATATCCAGGGCTGTGGGTTGGAGCCTTAACAATGCAGAGATATTTAAAATAAAATCATAAAAAACAAAAAGTACTTGCCTTTCAACCTAGCACATCCACTCACAAGTGTTTACCCAAGGGATGTAGAAGAGCTGCAGATACTGCCAGAAGGTGTCCTTCGTGAGTTCCAAACACCAGAAGTCTGCATGGTCACAGGTCGTGATGGGTCTGGAAAGGACTAGAAGCCCCCCTGCATGGCCATTGTGGTGAAAGTCTGCGTGATCAGGAGGATGAATGGACTCACAGCTTGCTGGTCACACTCTGGAATATTACTCAACAATGAAAAAGGAGGAAACTGTTAATCACATGGTTTATAAAGTCACGTGACTTTCCTAATACAAAGTTCAAGAGCACACAACTCTAAGGTATGACCAAAGAAGTCAGGACAGAGCTCTGCATTTGGGGGCAGGAGAGGACACTCACTACGCTTTTGTCCCCATTGAGATGGCATGACAAGGTTTTTGTGACTCTGGGAAGAGCTCATAGGAGGACTTCACACATTTCCCTCCTGCTGAGAGACTTTCAAATGATGCACGGAGACTCTGATCTTAGAGGGAAACAGAGGCAGAGACAGAGAAGGCAAGGAACCTGCCCAAGGTCACACAGCAGGGCTAGTGCAGGGATAACCAGGTCCCCTCCTCATTCTTCATATCTGCTAGGGGCCTGCCTCACCAACCTGCCCCCAGAGGTCCCAAGACCCTAAAAAGGAGACGGACGAGGAATACCGTTCTCAGCTTGCTACAAATCTGATGATAGGTCTCAGCAGGCCGGGCTTGGGCAGTGCCTTCCTCTCCTCTCAGAGACTCCAGCCCAAGTGAAAGCCCAGGAGAGGCAACCAGGGAGGAGCCGTGGCCACCTTGTTCCCCACTCCACACCTGGTGAGGGCGGAGGGTCCTTGTGAGCACCGCAGTGTGGGCAGGTGTAGGGGGAGAGGGTGGTGGAAGCCAGGCGCGGTGGGGAGGGTTGGCTGCCGGAGAGGCGGCCAGGCAAGCAGAGCCTCTGTGGACCTACTCGCCCCTAAATCACGAGGCCCCATGAATAATAAATAAGAACCCTTGGATCCTTAATAGTAGTCGCATGTCTTATTAAACTAATATTTCACAAACTTTATTCTCCCTGTGGTTTGAGGTCGGGAACAAAGCCGTTGGGGGCGGGGGTGCCAAGGGGCGGGGGTGCTGAGGGGCAGGGGTGCCAAGGGGCGGGGATACCGAGGGGCGGGGGTGCCGAGGAGCGGGGAGGGGGTGGGGGGTGCCGAGGGGTAGGGGTGCCAAGGGGCCCAGCAGCTGTCGCCACTCAGTCAGCTCCCCCATGTCCAACCTGGAGAGTCACAGGTAGCCTGTTTGTCCTTTCAGCATTCAGCCCATGGTGACCAGTGACCGAGGGCCTCCACGGAGCCAGGACACAGCATAGGACAGACACGGCAGCGCCACGGCTGGGAGGGAGACAGATGGGTGAGAGCACCCCAGGCTGGGACACAGTAGAAGGCTGAGCTGGGGGTGGGGGTGGGGTGGGGCCCGGGGGGGGGGGCTGGCTGCACAGACTGCAAGGAAAGGAGAGACAGTAAGCTGAGAGAAATAGAGAGAGCCTGCCTCTGTCACCAGCCAGGTAGCCTTGGGAAGACAAGGGGCAAGTAAGTAAGTGCCTGATGTGTTGGAAACCAGAAAGGGATCTGGAGAGTCTTGGGAGCCCCAGTTGTAGTTCATGGGTACAGGCTTCTGTCTAGACTGAGTGTCTGAAGGTCTGTGGGAGAACCGTGGTATAGCTCAATGGCGGAACATTCATCTCACACTCATAAGGCACTGGAAAGGCCACCAGATTTTGGCTTGCCGCTGCCTGCCCTTGTCAGAGGAAGCAGGCGCTCTCAGCCTTGCTGGCACTGGGGACCATCTGGGGAGGAGGGTACACACAGATCCCCTAGCCGATGTCAACATCCATGCTTCCTCATCCCAAGCCACAGCCTCCTCACAGCTCCCTGCCGCTCGCCCGCTCGCCCTGGCGGCTGTCCCTCTTGCAGCTCCACGACTCTCCAGTCTCCGTGAATGGCCCCAGCTCATCTCCTCCACACCCTCCGGCCCTTGTCCTTTCTCAGCCCCGGCTACACCTTGTTCTCCCTGCATCTGCCTGCTGCCAAGTGCCTCTAGACGAGCACTAGGACGTAGTAAACACCAGGGATGCACGCTCTCCAGCATCCTGAACACCCGTCCACCCCGAGACCTCACAAGCTGCCTCCCTCCCACTCCCAGATGGCTGACCTGAGTACCCACTCCACAGGACCAGGCCCTTCAGCTACATAGATCCGCCCACTGCCCACATCCGTATGGGGTGTAGACCCCACCCATCCTTAACTGATTAAGGTACCATCTCTGTATAAGGTCCAAAGGCTTCCGAACCCATCCACTTCCCACTGGATAGCCCCAGCCCTGTAAGAGTTCAGTACCGTTTAACAGTTGCCTGGGACCATAGTGTGTGGCCACGACCTCGTACCATGGATATCTGTAAATTGGGAAGACAAAATGTTAATTAGCTGCTGAGATCAGGGATGGTAGCAGTACTGGTTGAGTTTAGTAGCTCAACGAAGAGTCTGGAGTAGAAGGAATGTTCTAGAAGCTCCTAACGGGAAGCCATGGTGCTCTCATGAGAGCAGTTGCTAAGGAGAGCCTATATCAAATGGGCCTGCCCCCTGCCCTCCAGCGTGAAGGAAGGTCAAGGTGTGAGGCTAAAAAGTGATGGGAAGTCTCTAGGAACAGACTTCCACAAAGGGACACAGTGATGGATGGTTACGGGGAAACTACTGACATGATGGCCTAGGCCACCTGAGGTCTCTTCATTGTGGGAAGGTCCCACTGGGTCAGGCTAGGGATGAGCATGAGGACGTTGACCTAAGGTACCTCAGAGCCAGGGCACAGAGCCCTGTGACGATCACTGCAGACTCTGGAACAGGAGTCCCGGATGTGAAGGAGAAACCTTGGCTACTCAGACAGTGTAGGAAAGGCAGTGGGGGATGGGTCCTGAGAATAGAAAAATACTGCAGTTTCCTCCAGTGCTGGCCACCTTACACATGACTGTGGGGCCTAGAGGCCACTGGGGCCCTGTGCACAGTTTCCTGAGCAACGGGCCACAGGACCGAGATGCCACCCAGGGGGACACAGATTGGGTGTACTCAGGTCCGCCTGCAGACGGGGGATTGGGAGGTGATGTTGATATTCTTTTCCACCCAGAAAAGACGGCAGACACAGAAAGACAGGCAGCGCGTGACACTTCTCTAAGAAGTCCCAGGCTCTGGGCTGCCCAAAGTGAGCGTTATTGATCCAGAGAGAAGGAACAGTATCCCCTCCCCCCGCCCCCCCATCCCTGGCTCTGCCTAAGATTGGGTGAGGAGTCAGACTGGAAGCATTGTCAACAGCAGCCAAATGGGGCAGCTAACTGTCAATCAGAGTGTGGGGGTGGGAGTGGGCAGTAGAGGGAGAGGCCAAACCGGAATGGAGGGGAATTGTAAAAAAAAAAAAAAAAAGGTAGTTTTCAGAATTAGATTTTCTCAAGAGCGGTAGTGAGTTCTTCGGCCCTGGAGATAACCAAGTTGAAGCTGGTGAGCTGGTGTGTTCGGGGCGTGGGGTCGGGCATGCTGGTGCACTAGAGGCGCCGATCCAGGCCCCGGTGGCCTTCCTTCCAGCCTTGAAAGCATCATTACAGAATGTTTTTACCCCTAAGAGTGAGTCTCTCCCCTGCGTAAGTCCAGGCCCAAATCAAACCTCACCTCTGTCAGGTTCCCCCAGAAGAGGCTCAGTCTGTTACTCTCATGGCTTCGTCCTACTTTATCTGTGACTGACTGGAGATTCTATCCACTCAGTAGAGTTAGAGTTACGTGACGTGCTCACATGACTCCACCAGAAAGAACCCCTCTGTCACTGTCCCACGCACCCCAAGGCCTGGCACCGGGTCCCAAGTGCACCGAGCTAGCTGCATGGTTCCGCCTGTCACCTGGGCGGAAGAGCGGCCCTCATCAAGAGGAAGTGAGCTGTTTAAGGTTACACAGCTGGGCCCAGGAGGGAGGTGGGATACGCGGTCAGCCTCGAGGGCACACAGTCCGGGTGACTCGGGCTTGATCAGTCGAGTTCACAGTGAGAACACAGCACGACCCTGTGCACAGTCCTCTCGGGGAGTGTCTGGCCTTAATCGCTCATGTCTTCCCTCTTTGTCTCTGCCCTTGCTGTGCCCACCCTGCACGCCTTGGGGCTCTTCCGTCCCCCTCTCCTTTGCCTGTCTGTTTTTCATCCCTCTCCCGCCCCATCTCTCCCTCTGTGTCCCCCCCCCCCCCATCTCTCCAACTCGGTCCTCTTTGTATTTCTGTTCCCTTTCCCACCAGCTCCCACCGCCTGGACCCCACAGAGCCCCGTCGCCGCTTCCCCTCGTCCTCTGGAGGCGCACATCACCAAAGCACTCTTTGTCTTCCCAGCTGGCGGGGCCTCTCCCCCTTTCCTCCATTTATGAGCTGGTGTGCTAGTGGACAGGGTAGAAGGTGGAAGTCGCTCACTAGTGACCCATCCTCGCCATCACCTCATTATTTATCACCAGGGACACTGGTGTTTCCATAAATTACCCCGACCTGGAGCTGCCCGGGCCAGAATCGATAGTGCCGCTTGCCTAATACCCAATTATTAATAACCATGGGGGGAAGGGTGGCCAGACATGGCCAGACGTGCCACTCTGGGCCCTCCCCTGGCAGGGGTGGGGGAGGCTGGGAGGGAGCTGTGATCTGCCTGCACAGGATAGGAGATGGGATGGAGGGAAGGAGCTAGTGACATCCCTACATCTTCCCAAAGTCTGGGACACCAAATCTGAGACCTAGTCCCCTGAGGGACAGGCAGAGCTCTGTCTTGGGCGCTATCAAGTGAGGACAGAACACACTGAAATTAGCTCTAAGGGACCACCCAGGACCCTGGCGATTCTCAGTGGGGAACTGGGGCGGGCCCTGCCGCATGCCAACTGAAGGCTGCCAGCCTAACTATGCGCACTGAGTGCCTTAGGGGCAGCTCTGTTACCACAGTCTCAGTGACTGGAGGAAAGAGGCCCAGAGAAAGATGGGGGCAGGGGAGGCTGAAACGCGGCATCTGAAGTGGGGTGCAACCAGTGAGGCCCCCCGCTCGAGGCTCTGAGGGCCAGAATCAGGACAGCTGTGTATGGAGGAGAGGGTCCCAGGCAGGGGGGCCAGAGCTCCCTCAAGCTGTCCCCTCCTCTCTCGCAGAACCACTTACCCTGCATGTGCACATCAGGACCATGCTGCTTTTACATACAAACACCATCTCCCTGTGAGCATTCTTAGCTCATATAGTTATACAGATTCAGAGACACAAAGACACACCACCACTAAAGCTAACCCTGAGGGCACAGATACCACATAGAGAAAACTGAGCATGCATGTGTACCTATGCACACAGACCCCTCCAGAATCTACGATCTATAATTACATGCATCCTCACATACCTCCTAACCCATGCACCCTTTTGTGCACCCAGCATACACACTACACAGCAGCATCTGAAGGCATCTTGCAGACCTCCCAGAGCCCAGCACTGCCACCTTGTGGCCATAAGTGAGCAGTGCACCAGCTACAAGCCTGGAGGTTGGAGGAGGAGGAGGAGAAGGAGAAAGAGACTGGTAAGAGGCAGCACCCAGGCCTCTCCCCACGTCCGTGGCCTCGGCTCCCCATCTAGAGGAATTCAGCTGTTGCTGGGCCATTTCAAAGTGAGACTGGGCATAGACCTGGAGAAACTGGGTTGGAAACGGCCACTCTGGCTATGATGTGCACCTAGCATCGACCTGCCTTGGTCCATGTCTCTACTCCCAGTGATTAGTGCCAAGTGGAAGGCAGGTGACACGCCCCTGCCCTACCCCCACCACCATGCTAGCATAGACTGCTAAGGCACTTAAATCCTCAAATTCAATCTGAACTTCACTGTTCATATTTACTCATTATATTGACAGGTGAGGCAGTCTGTGTCAGGGACAGTGTTGGGATAATGCCACTGTGAGCACTGCAGATGGGTCCCTGTCCCACAATGCCACTGCTCAACTCAAGGGGTGGCACCACGGGTCTGTAGTCGTCAACCCTCAGGAATGGCCTACAGCGTAATTTCAGAAATTGAGTGATGGCAAGTTCCCAATTCACCCTAATGGTAAACATGCCATGTGTCCCAAGAAAGGCCAGCAGAGCCTTGCCCAAAGACGGATACATCAAAGAAGGCTTCCTGGAGAGGGTGTCTGAGTAGCAAGAGCTGGGGAAAGGCTTGCATGTGAAGATGAAAGTGCGCTTAGAGCCAAGAACCAAGCAGCAGAGGGTCTGTGAAGATGGAAGAATGGAGGAGCTGGGCCACGCAGGCAGGGCCTGAAACAGAGTTGGGAGCTTTGTAAAGCTCAGGCCAAGTGCACGGTGGCAGAGTCACGTGACTCCAGGCTCACAGCCTGCCTGCTGTTACTGAGAAATGAATGTTCACCAGTGATTCCCAGGACCACTGTGCTCCAGGCTGGTGACCCGTTCACCAGAGAACTTCAACTGCCCTGCACAATAGCTGGGGGCAACTTCACCGCGAGGCATTAGTTTTACGGAATACTATGCAGACACTAAAATCCACAGCAGCACCATCCATTTGTTGATGTGGAATTACGGATAAGCTTTGTTAAATAAAGACCCTAAGTCAGTGTTCATGAGCTTGGCATTTATCAGCTTGGCTACGGGGAGAAAGCAGCAGGAGATCTTTTGAACACAGGGGTTCAAGGTGATTTGGCACAACAGAGGAAGGTCCCAGATCCTAAGATAAAACAACCCCCCCTCCTAACCATAGTACTCATAGATTATCATTCTGTAATATATATTTCCCCCTACTTTTTTCCTTTCCTTCTTGCTCTGTTCATGGTGTCCGTGTGAGTGTGGGTGTACACACATGTGTGCCCATATGAGTGTGGGTGTGCACACATGTGTGCCCATATGAGTGTGGGTGTGCACACATGTGAGGAGGTCAGACGTTTAGAAGTTGGTTCCCTTACCCCATTGAGGCAGGGCTCTCCCACTTCCGCTGTACTGAGCAATCCAGGCTTCGCCAGCCTTAGAATTTCTTGTTGATTCTTTCACCTGCACTTTCTATCCCACCATAGGCATTCTGGGATGTCAGGTACCTGCCACAGTACACAGATTTTCCCATGAGTTCTGGGGTTGAACTTGGGGCTCAGAGTTAGGCAGCCCAAGGCCACCTCCTCAACCATACCATGTTTTCATGATCCTAAGAGGTGTGTGGTTTTTAGGATGCACACCGTATGTGAACATATATGTTTAATACACGTTGGAACTGTGCAGTTAACCCTGGGCTTCAACCTGAAGTCTGTTACTCTAGAATCAAGGGGGAAAGCCTCAGGTACATATTTACATTCATGTCTATGAAAATTTCCAGAAAGACAGAGGCCGCAACACCAGAGACTTACTCATCATGGCTGGGGTTGTGGCTCAGTTGGTAAACTGCTTCCCCAATATCCATGAAGCCCCAGCTTTGATCCCTAAAACCCATAAAAAAAGGTGACTGCCTGTAATCTCAATACCTTAGAGCTAAGGACAGGAAGATCAGAAATTCAAGGTTATCCTTGGCTATATAATAAGTTTGAGATCCTCCTGGGCTATATGAAACCTGTCTCAAAACCAAGACAAACAAAAAATATATTACTGTAAGATGATTTTTTTTTGCTTTCTTTTTAAAGAAACTGTGCTGTACAGGTTTTTACAGAGAACACATCATCTTTATAACCAGAAAAGAAAAATACACCATATTTCTACATTGTAAAACAAAACAAAAGTTCAGATTGAAAACTAAGAAGCCAAGTCTCCTCACACCCATTAGGCTGAAGGATTGTCAAACAGGGTCTTAGACATGTGCTGCCAGAGTCCTTAAGCTCAGGCGCTGGGAGTGCTCGCCTCCTAAGACAGGAAGGATCGAGTGAGTGGAGACCACGAGTGAGCACATCAGGCAGAAGGCACAGCCTAAATGTTGGTCTGGGAACCTGAGACAGTCCCCCAGGGAGATGGCTTGGGCTGAGAACAGTCAGAGGGCAGTGAAGATGACAGTTAGCATGGGGACATTGGGTGACATTGACTGAGGCTTTTCATGAATGGAGACTGTTCAGAGTGTTCCATAAGCTGTCCTTTATTGTTACCAGCAAAACTGTTCTTTACTGTAGCTGTCTTTTATTGTTACCAGCTAAACTGTTCTTTACTGTAGCTGTCCTTTATTGTTACCAGCTAAACTGTCCCTCACTGCAACTCATATGTGAACATCCTGACTCCAACTTCTCAGGATGGGACTGTAACCACACACAGTTCTTTAAAATAGGAGTGATTTTAGAATAAGGTCATTAAGGGTGGTTCCTAATCTAGTGTCAGTGTCTTAATACGAAAAGGATCCAGAAGTGGGCTATGGGAGATATTAGAAGGAAGAAATAGTTACAGCCAGGTGGAGGGAGAGACCTCGGAAGGAAGTGACTATCCTCACCCTCTCATCTCAGACCTGAAGCCTCCAGAACATTGAAACACAAATATCTGAATCCACTTGTGCAGTCCATTGTCATGACAAACTAGCTCACTTCATTTTCCTCAAAGGACTCTATTAGGGCTGGCATCTCAACTATCTTTGGCTGGGTGACAAGCTCCCCAGCTGTAAGGTCTAAAGATGGCCCTAAGGATTTATCATGCTCAAGTCCTTGACAGGGCACACTCATTCAGCTCCATGGTGTATCTCCTGGAGCAGACCTTTATCAATATGTCTCACTCCCGTGGTGGGCAGGTTGGCACTGACTGCACACAAGGCAACTATGATGGGCTTTCTTGGATTCCAAGAGAGGGAATCTCAAGGAGCCAAAGTGAAGGGTATTTTATGATCTGCTTGTAAGCATAGATAGACCAGGCATTAAACAACGCCTACTTGAGTTTAGGAGGGAACCTCTGCCATCCCACAGGAGGAGTGCATGGGGTCAGTATTGGGTCTGATATCTTTGAGAAAGGCCCATCTGTAACAGTGGGTGGGTGCCTCCATCATCCCTGAACAAATGAAGAAATGAAGGCAGACAGAACATGAAACCACAGGTTCAGACCCTGTAGCTGTGGCAATGAATATGCTGGTGCTGGGGTAGGAAAGGCCTTGAAGGGCAAGTTCATGATTTAGGCTTAAAGTGGGTAGGCATTCAGAAGACACCGAGTGTGTGTGTGTGTGTGTGTGTGTGTGTGTGTGTGTGTGTGTGTGTGTGTTTTGAGGTCAGAGGACAACTTGAAGGAGTCCGTTCTCACCTTGTGCCTTGTGGATCCTGGGATCAAACTCATGTCAGCAAACGTGTAAACAGGTACCTTTGTGTGCTGAGCCACCTGGCTGGCTTGCCATCTTGTTTACTGAGACAAGGCCCCTCATTGGCCTAGAGCTCACTAAGTAGGTGTTTCAGTTGCTGTGAAGGGATTATAACTGAGGAAACGCTTACAAGAAAAGGGATTTAATTGGGGACTGGCTGACAGTCAGAGGCTTGGCCTGTTATCATTATGGTGGGAAGCACAGTGATGTGTGTGTCAGTGGAGCACATGAGCCAATGGGGGCCATTTTTATTCGAACCATCACAGGGGGCTATGCTGGCTGGCCAGTGAGTCCCAGCATCTTCTGTCTGCATCTCCCCTGTGTTGTCATGGCAAGTGCTTGCAGCCATGTCTGAACTCAGGGAGCCATGCCTCTGCAGCCTTTAGAGACTGAGTCCTCTTCTCTTTGTAGTCTCTGAACTTTTTGAGGCAAGGTGACAGGATTAGACTTGTGTTCCCAGACAGTCTCCCTGGCTGCAGGACAGAAGGAAGGGTGGAGGGTGGAGAGCAGACAGTGCAGTAAGAACTACAGGGCTGGGTGTGGTGAGCTAGCCCTACCCAGGGGTGCTGAATGATTATTACTGCTGGTTGCACTTCTCCTCTGGCCAACGAGTCCACAGCCCTAAAGTCCTCATTCTTACAATGCCATGTAAAGGACTTGCCAGATGCCCTCTCTCCAGGACATGTAAATGTCATTGTGCCAGGTCTTGTCTCCAGCTCCTATCACATGTTGGGTTTGGTTTGGCTACTCAAAGCTTCTATCAAAGACATGAGTTCTTAGTGATTGCTAAATGAATAAATAAATGGTTGATTGAATTAATGAATGAGAGAACTGATGAATGTGTGAGTGAATTAATGAATGAGAGAACTGATGAATGAATGAGTGAATTAATGAGTGAGAGGACTGATAAATGAGTGAGTGAATTAATGAATGAGAGAACTGATGAATGAATGAATGAATTAATGAATGGGAGGACTGATGAATGAGTGAATTAACAAATAGGTGCATGCATTAGTGAATGGAGGAGTAAATTAATGTTAGGTAATATTTTTTTTTAAAAAGGAAAAAGGAAAAAGGCAAGTGGAACTTAGCATCAAATTACAAGGAATTACAGATTTTGGGGGTCTACTTGAACTATGAGTTTGAGACATCTCCACAAATGAGCAGTAAAGGGAAAATAAAGAAGGCAAATGGTCTGAACCCTGATTGGAAGTAATAGGTGTCCATCATAGCCTTCTATCAATCAGCCAAATAGCAACTGTCGAGCCCAGAAGGCAAGGCTGGCCCTCAAATGTGCTCAGACTGGAATCCACGCGGCATGACTGACAGCCATGTCGCCTTCCGTGCCCTAGGTCACCTGCTCAGGTTTGGATTTATCAGCTGCACGGGGGTGGGGGGTGAAGGTGAAAGGACTATGGAGGGTCCACAAGGTGTCGTGTGCAGTCCCCTGTCACTGGACCTCTGCTTGGAGGCAGGACCTCAGAGGGCCCTGGCGGTGACCTGGGTTTGGCGAGGAGTGGCTTACATTTCTCACCCACCCATTCGTACCAGCCTGTGGGCTCCTAATGGGCAAAGTTTGTGTTCCAGGTTGGGTTGGAGGAACTGGAGGGCTCAGCAGTCAGGTGCATTGTGGGAAACTGGCTCGGTATGGAGGTGTTCACACCAAGGAGTGGCTGAGGTGTCTGGATACCAGTCAGAAAGACATGGTTTCAGAGACTGGGCAGAGCCAGCTGGACCCACAGGAATCTAAGAAAAAGGGGTCTGGGAAGGGGTAACTGAATTAAAAGAATGCCTACAATATGCACCCATCTAACAGCTGGGAAAACGGAGGCTGAAAACATTGCAAGTAAAGATTTTGAGCCCAAGCCTTTCTGACCCTCAGTGGGGATGGACCCTCATCTTTGAGGAGGAGAAAAAGGGGGTATTGAGCAGGCAGCAGGGGCCTCACTCTGACAGTGACTTGTTGGAGACAGAGAAAGGCACAGTGCCTTGCTTCCTGACCTCATGCTCCTCAGCTTACCTGGTTTCCTCAGAGCCTCCAAAGACTGTTCACTCTGGACTCAGCACCCAGACCTGCAGGAAAGCAAAAAAGAAGCAGAATCCTCTACAGCCATGTCAGCCAGGTGCCTGGGGATGAGGGTCACTGCCCCTCTAGCTGGACAGAGACAGCGGAGGACCCTTAAACAGCGCCCATGACCAAGGAAGGAGCATTAGTGCTGCCAACGAGCCCCAGATGTCCCACCTTCTGCCTGAGACCTCGATAGGAGCGAAGGAGTCACTTTCCAGCCCTCTAAGACCCAAGTGCGGGACTGGAGCCAGATGGCCAGCAAGTTTCAGGGAGCCTCCTGTCTCCACCTCCTGAGAGCTCAGATTGCATGACTCTGCATGGGCGCTGAGGATCTGAACCCAGGTCCACTTTACCCACGTAGCCATCTTCCAAGCCCACCGGCCTTCATTATTAACTTCCTGTCATTTCCCGGCAGCTGGGGTCCCCATGGGTCACCACTTGGCCCTCTGCTGTCTGGTAGGACAGAGAGCTGCGCTGGTACCGTCAAGATGAGCTGCACTCCCCTTTGGCAATGGTAGCGGGCAAGCCTCAGCCTTGCCTGCATCTTCTCCAGCTGGCTCAACTCAAGGCCAAGCTCACACAGCTCTTTGGACACTGATTTGAACAGCTCCCGACTCTGCACTCTGGCCTTTAGCCAGACCCGGCCCACAAACATCCCCAGGACTCCCCCTGACCCAGTTCAGTTTGTCCAAAGCCCCCGAGTACCACCTTTCCTCTGAAGCCTGCCCACTCAGCGGTTCTGTTGTATTTGACATTCACCCTGCAGCCCAGCCTCCTAGGACCCCCCACGGCCCTGCCTGGGGACCCAGACTGGGTTCCAGCTGGCTGGTGAACTCAGCCAAGCATCACAGCTCCCGCGACATCCCTGAGTGACAGGAAACAACTCGCTCCTTCCAAGAGGCGACGCTCTGACAAACACTCACTAGGAAATAATAAAGTGGCGAAATAATTCTGCCTCGGACACACTTACCAGAGCAGAAAGCGTCTGCGGAGGAGACAACATCTCGTACCATCTATCTTCCTTAAATCCCCACGCTGTGACAAAGTGGAGGGCAAAATCATGATGAATGATCGGACACATTTAGCCAGTACCTGTGCTCTGTAACGAGCGTGGCCCAGGAAAGGGGCGCTAATGAAGATCTGTGCCCCCGCCCCAATTCGGCCTCGTTGCAAAACAAGTCTTTATTAGGGAATTGGCGCCTGCTCTTCCTACCACGCAGGCTGGAGGTACGAAGGGTGACATGAATTAACGGCGGCCCCTGCGGGGTCAGGCCGACCCTCGCTGGCGGTACAGAGACAGACGGGTTCGGCTCCTGCCACCATCCAGCGTCTGGTTGACAAGGTGCCAGTCGCCTTCAGTCCTGGAGGAACACGCCTCGGTTTTGTTCCTCCCCAGCCCGCCATCATTTATTCTGCCGCCTCATTTGAATATGATGGATACTGAAGTCCTTTATTTGTTCACAACAACCAAATAATTGTAGATCCGTGGGCTTCGGGGCAATTAATCACATTTTTCCCTCCACCAATCCACTAGGAACATGACATTGAACAATAAAGTACATTAACCTCTGCTTTGCACAAAACTTTGCTTATTTAAACCCTGCAAGGTTATTTGTTTTCTTTCTTACCAGGCCTCTGCCGCCAGCCATGGAGAGGGCTGGGGGGAGGAAGTACACCCCGCAGTAGTAACTGCTCTACCTGTCCTGGTACAGCTCGGCTAGTCAGGGGTCTGGGGTCAGAAAAAAAAGACATGCGTGGCTTGGGTATAGTCTGGGTATCCATGGGGACAGGGTCTGCTGCAGCTGCATGTGTGTGTGTGTGTGTGTGTGTGTGTGTGTGTGTGTGTAAGCAACAACACAGGCTAACTAACGGGGCCTGAAAAATCTATACTTGTGTGCACATGCGTGTGTGTGCACATGTGCACAAGTGTGTGTGTGTGTGTGTGTGTGTGTGTGTGCTTGCATATGTCTTTGTGTTCATTCATGTGTGAGTATTCACGAGCATGCATATTTTCATGCAACATGATCTGGTGGGCAGCCATGTCTCTCATGTACATGTGTGTGCAGTGGTGTGAACAGGCACATGTGTGTTTCTGAGGCATCCCCCATTCCTCCACTCAGAGCGGCATGGGGCATGCCTAGACCAGTCTGTCAGAGAACAAAGCCAAAACCAAGTCCTCTTGGATCTTGCATTCCAAAAGACAGACAGACAGACAAGAAATGACAGACTTTTTTTTAACATATAACTATGCCTGACGGGCTTGTTTTATTGAGGAGGGACATGTGTAAGGACAAGTAAAGACGGCTGGGACCCTGGGTTGGAAAGAATACCCTCCCCTCCCCGTATGCATCCACTGCCCCAAATAAAAAAATAACCAGCTATAGGGGAGCAGCCGAGACAGAGACGGGGAGACTGGGAGTGGGCAGGAAGGACTCGGATTTGAGGGCAGCAGTGAAGAGACCATGCCTGTGCTGGGAGGGCCTGAGGTGGCACTGAACGAGTCTGTCTTCCTTGTAGGCATGTATAAATATAAAGATGCGCCTTTCTTCTCCCCCTCTGCCCAGTGCTGCTCGCCTCCGTCCCAGCTCCCCTAGGAAATGACAGACTTAAGGAAAAGTGTAGCTACTGCACGCTATGGGGATGTCTGCTACAGCAAAGGCAAAGGCTTATTGAGGAGGGTGGAGGGCTGGTGAGGAGGGAGGAGGGTTGATGAGGAGGATGGAGGGTTGATGAGGAGGGAGGAGGGTTGATGAGGAGGGAGGAGGGTTGATGAGGAGGATGGAGGGTTGATGAGGAGGGAGGAGAGTTGATGAGGAGGATGGAGGGTTGATGAGGAGGGAGGAGGGTTGATGAGGAGGATGGAGGGTTGGTGAGGAGGGAGGAGGGTTGATGAGGAGGATGGAGGGTTGATGAGGAGGATGGAGGGTTGGTGAGGAGGATGGAGGGTTGATGAGGAGGATGGAGGGTTGGTGAGAAGGGAGGAGGGTTGGTGAGGAGGGTGGAGGGTTGGTGAGGAGGGAGGAAGGTTGATGAGGAGGATGGAGGGTTGATGAGGAGGATGGAGGGTTGGTGAGGAGGGAGGGGGTTGGTGAGGAGGATGGAGGGTTGGTGAGGAGGATGGAGGGTTGATGAGGAGGGAGGAGGGTTGATGAGGAGGGAGGATGGTTGGTGAGTAGGGAGGAGGGTTGGTGAAGAGGGAGGAGGGTTGGTGAGGAGGATGGAGGGTTGGTGAGGAGGGAGGGGGTTGGTGAGGAGGGAGGAGGGTTGGTGAGGAGGGAGGAGGGTTGATGAGGAGGATGGAGGGTTGGTGAGGAGGATGGAGGGTTGATGAGGAAGGAGGAGGGTTGATGAGGAGGATAGAGGGTTGATGAGGAGGGAGGAGGGTTGGTAAGGTGGATGGAGGGTTGATGAGGAGGATGGAGGGCTGGTGAGGAGGATGGAAGTTTGGTGAGGAGGGTGGAGGGTTGGTGAGGAGGGAGGAGGGTTGATGAGGAGGGCAGAGGGCTGGTGAGGAGGGTGGAGGGTTGGTGAGGAGGGAGGAGGGTTGGTGAGGAGGGAGGAGGGTTGGTGAGGATGGTGGAGGGTTGGTGAGGAGGATGGAGGGTTGGTGAGGAGGGTGGAGGGCTGGGTACGGGGAAGTGTCACAGTTATCCATGGGTTAGCCAGGATGGGCCTTTGGGATGACTGTCCTGGTTCTTCATTGTTAATCAGACTGTCTTAATCACCTAGGAGACACACCTCTGGTGCCTCTGTGAGCATGCCCCAGAGAGGTTTAATGAAAGCAGGAGGACTCATCCTGACGATAGGCAGTGCCATCTCGTGGGAAGGCCAGCTGCCCTTCAGCATGCGTCTCTTTGCTGCCTTCTGACTGGGCACGAAATAGGAAGAATCGCCCTATGTTCCTGCCATCTCACCTTTCCACCATGACAAATGGCAGCCTTAAACCAGGAGCTGAGATAAAGCCTTCCTTTCTAAGGTGCCCAGGGTCCCATCACATCGGGGAGTAAGCCCATGAACGCAGTGACATTGGAGAAAGCCTTGGAAAGTGGGAACTAAAGCCACAGAGCTTGTCATGGCCTCTACCCAAGAATCCCCCAAATTGTGTGAGGGTCCCAACACCCTATTTGGGAATAGGATCATCGTATATGTAACTGGTTAAAAGAAGACCACCCCAGAGTTTGGTGGACCCTCACTTAACTGTGACTGTCGTCCCTATATGAAAATAGCCAGAGGGGCTGGAGAGTTGGCTCAGTGGTTAAGAGCACTAACTGTTCTTCCAGAGGTCCAGAGTTCAAATCCCAGCAACCACATGGTGGCTCACAACTGTCTGTGATGAGATCAGATCAGACACCCTCTTCTGGAGTGTCTGAAGACAGTGACAGTGTACTCACATACATGAAATAAATAAATTTTTATTTAAAAAATAGAGAAGCACACAGAAGAGAGGGCCACATGAAGACAATGGCAGAGACTGCAGTGACAAATCTACAAAGCACTGGGCAGCAAGGATGCTCTGAGAACACCAGCAGCCAGGGGAGGGGAGGGAGACGCCCTGCACATGCCTATGGAGGGATTATTGGGGGGCGCTTTGACCCTGACTTACCCCAGTTCTGATTGTTACTCGGTCCCATCACACAAACGCAGCTAGATCTTTGGAGATCCAGGCAGGACTCTAGCTAGCGTGAGGGCCCCATGGTAGGCCCACAGCAGCAATCTTGCAGGATCCACAAAGAATAGAGGAGGGACAGGGAAGGGGGGGGAGGAGACGCCAGGCAAGGCAAGCTAGGGACCCATTCGATTATTGGCTGGAGACTCGGTTCGTATTTGGACATAAAATATTGGAGCTGGAACACATTTCTTAGCATGACATTTTCCAGCCAGGGCTGCCATCCCCGCGCCCAACCCCAGTCCACTCTGGTGCCTTGAGGATAGACTCTGGAGGTAGGAAGGATTCTGAGTATGGAAAGAAATTAGAACTGGGTGTGGTGGCACACATCTGTAATCTGAGGAGAATCAGGAGTTCAAGGCCAGGTGTATTCTGGGTTACACGAGCCTGTCTCCAAAAAACCAAAACAAAACATAAGGTCCCTGAAATAATCTTGCAGTTCACGATGCTGCACAGTGCGAAAAGAGATGGACTCGGCCGCTGGGATTTATTGTTTTTGTTTTGTTTTGGTGGGAGGAGAAGTTCGAGACAGGATTTTTCTGGAACTCGAACTCAGACATCCTCCTGCCTCTGCCTTCAGACTGCCTAGAATAAAGGCATGAGCTGCCAAACCCAGCCAGCTAGCTGTTCGAAGCTCCCGGCAGCAGGATTTCCTGTTAGGCTAGAAGATGTGGGTGGGGTCAAGGATAACATCAAAACTGAGAACAGGAAAGGAGTGAGTCACATCCCAGAAGATGGAAGAGTGATGGGAGAGGCGGGTTTAGGGAGGGAGATGGCAGGTGTGTGAGCCACCTGTAGGTTACTGTGTGCACTGTCAGGGACTGTGTGCACCTTCCGGTGAGCTTGCAGGCCATACTGTATAGATACTATGAGGGTTTGCACGGACATTTGGATGTGTCACGGGCTAGGGTGAGTCTGTGTCTCCCACATGTCCGCGGGTAAGCATCTCATTTTTTAAAAAAAAATGTTTTCTAAAGAATTATGCATTTATTTTATATATGTATACTGTCGTGCTGTCCTCAGACACACTAGAAGAGGGCATCAGATCCCATTACAGATGGTTGTGAGTCACCACGTGGTTGCTGGGAACTGAACTTTGTACTTCTGGAAGAGCAGTCAGTGCTCTTAACCACTGAGCCATCTCTCCAGCCCACATTCCTTCTCTCTTTTTCTCTCTCTCCCTCTCTCTCTTCCTCTCCCCTACATTTCCCCCTTCCCCTCCTCTCCCCTCCCTCCCCCCCCCCTCTGTGTGTGTGTGTGTGTGTACACATGGGTAGACGAAATGGTTGCCATAGAAACTGCTGTTCCCACGAACTTCTTAGAAGCCTCATCCCATCACTGGGAGAGCCTGGCCGTCCGTGCTCTCATGGAGAAGGGGTGCTGAGAGGGGCAGGCCTCCCACGGATGGCGCTGAGGGCCAGCGTTAGGGATTAGTCCAGTGGTTTCACATGTCCACAGGTGTGATATTGGTTTGCCTTCAAAAATAGCATCTTCAAGAAATAGTTATTAGAAAATAGCCCCTCTGATAATGCTCAGTTATAATAGGAACTGACAAGGCCGCCCTTTGGGAGGAGCAGGGAAGCCATCAGACGTGCCCTCCAGCTCGCGCTGTGGCCCTGCAATCTGTGTCTCAGAGACTCACTTCCTTCCCACCAGGTAGAACAGAAGTTATTCTGATACTGCCCAGCAACCTCTGTCCCCACAGGCTGCTCACTCCATCCAATCACAGTGTCCTGGGTCCTGTCTCCAGGTGTGACATGTCACCTTTGCTACAGAAGGTAGGCAAGCCTTGGGCACAGGGCACACTGCTGTGGGCTTGGTAAAGAAATTACTTTTGCTTTCTTTTGTTTGTTTTGTTTGTCTGAGAGAAGGAGGGTGGCTCTCAAGCATCCTAGGAGGCATTGAACTTGCTGAAGATGGCCTTGAACTCCTGATCCTCCTGCTTCAACCTCCTCAGTGCTGAGATTACAGCCACGTGTGTCATCATTACCGAGTTTATGTGGTGCTAAGGAGAGATACCAGTTAGTTGCAATCTAACTCCATGCCGCCCAGAAGTAAGTTGAGGACTGAATAAACTGGATCCAGCCAGTTCCTTGGCAGGGCTGGTGAAGACACAGACCCACACGCAACCACAGACATGCACGTGTGTTTATAGTTCGCATACTGCCACATGGCATTTTCTTACGTTTCAATTGTCTCCCTGCTGGCACGATTGATCTGTGTGGTTCTGTGGTCACGGGAACTTCTGCTTCAGGATAACGAGGTCACTCCAGGCTGCACCTACCTGCCCTTCGACAACCAACATTATCCTTGTAGGGCTCCCTTTGGGTCCTCTGGGTCCCTGTGTGCAAAATTTGCATAAGTAGTGTGGGATCTCACACACACACACAAAAGCCCCTACCAATTTACACTCCCATCAGCCCTCGTGAGGAGTCCTAACTTCCTCTGTTCTGCATTAATTGGTATTTCCTGGCTGTGGAGTTTTTGCCAGTCTGAAGGTGCAAAGTGATGTCTGATTTTTAATTTGCATTTCTTGGACTGTTAATGAGTTTGAGCATCGCGTGGAGTGCTCATTAGCTTTTGGGGTTTCCTTCTCTGTGAATTGCCTGTCACGACGCTTGCCCATTTTTTCTGCTGGACCTGACGTCCTCTCTTCGAACCCTCATGTAAGTTCTAGGTGTGAATCTCTTGTCAGTTTTGGACTTTGGAAAAAAAAATCCTGTTTCTATCATTTGACTCTTAATTGGCCTGTGTTGTTTCTTTGTTAAGTAGGATTTCTTCATTCTGATGTAATCAAATTCAGGATCACAGTGGGTGCTTTTAAAGTTTGGAGAACCAAGCAGTTTCCTTTCCCTAAGTCTGAAGACGTCGCTTCTTGTTCCTACTAACCGTGTGATTTTTACATTCACATTTAAATCCTTAATTTGGTCCGGGGTTTTCTTACCCACAAAGCCAAACAATGATCTGGTTATAATTTTCTCAGTAGATTAAACTCTATGCAAAAGAACCCTTTCGTTCCCACTGGTTTCCTTTCTCCCTGTGTGCTCATGAGTGTGTTCACGAGTGTGTTCACAAGTTTATTGTTTGGTTTCAAAGCTGTGTTTGCTTATTTACGTGTCAATGTTGTTTGTTTGTTTGTTTTGATGAGAGAAAGGGAGAGATGGAGAGAGGAGAGAGAGAGAGAGAGAGAGAGAGAGAGAGAGAGAGAGAGAGAGAGAGAGAGATGGGGAGACATATGGAGGCCAGGCCAGAGGACAACCTCAAATACCATCCCTAGGAACGCTCTCCTCACCCTCTGAGACTGGGTGACTCACGGGCCTGGATTTCACAGATTAGGCTGCACAAACTGCACTAGGCTGGCCAGTGAGCCCAGTGTATCCTCCAGTGTCTGTCCCCCTAGCCCTGGGATTACTGCATTTGTACCACACCCTTCTGTGGGTTCTGGGCCTTCACATTGGGAGGCAGACACTTTGCTGGCTGGGCTGTGCCCCACCCCCACAGTTTTAACTACTGTGATTTCATATTGTTCTCCCTCACCATTTCAACTCAGGTCTTCACGGCCTCTCTGTGACTTTTCTACTCTGGGAGTCAATCTAGCAAGTTACATACACATGAGTGTGAATCTGTGTACATGTGTTTGAATCTGTGTACATGTGTGTGCCCTTTCATACAACTGTTCCTGTGAGACTGATTCACTGAATTTAGGAATGAGTCTTGGGAGAGCTGACCTCTGTCATGACCTTCACCTACTTAACCAGGGCTATCGATTTGTTCATTCTTGAAAGGTCAAGTTCTACAGATTTTAAATGTTGTTATCATGATTCTCAAATACTTGGTGTCTTTTTGGGGGAGGCCTGGTTGGTGGTTTTTGGTTTTCATTACATTTACTTATTATTTCTTTTATCACAATCACTTTTCAGTTGTGTATCGTATTGACCACTGTTCATTTTGACTTCCAACTTGGCTGTTGCTGTAGACACTGCTGATTACATACGGCAACCTTGTGTCTGGAGACCCCCCTGCAGCCTCTTGCTCCCTCTATCAGCTATAACCTCACTCGCACCCATCAGGACTAAATCAAATGAACACTTAATGACAGTTTTAGGTGACTCCTTTCCAGACCTCACAATCGCCCCACACTCCTCACCATATTGTGAGCTCTCTAATACCCTGTCAATCCTTGTAAGGGAAACTGAGGTCTTGAAACTACCTCGAGTGTATCTGTGATGTGTACCTTTTGTGTTGAGTTATATGAACTTTGTCAAATTACTCCAACTTTGTAGTTTTTACTATTTGGATTTATTTATTTATTTGCGCGCACACGCGCGTGCGTGCGTGTGTGTGTGTGTGTGTGTGTGTGTGTGCTCAGAGAATATTGTTTGGGAGTCTGTTCTCTCCTTCTACCATGAGAGTCCCAGAGACGAAACTCAAACTGTTAAAACTGACAGCAGGTGTCTTTCCTCACTGAGCTGTCCTGCCAATTCCAGAGTCATTTTTTTTGTTTGTTTGTTTGTTTTTGTTTTTTTATTGTTAAAAGATATTGAACGTTGTCAAATGCTTTTTCTTTATCTCCTACCTATTAAAGTTATATATTTCTCTTTCCCCTCTATTAATGTGCTGATATAAGTGGCTTTTTTTCCTGATGTTGTACTATCCTTGCATTCCTTTAATACAACATATTAGTACATTACCAGACTTGCTTAGCAAGAAATTTGCTTAAGATATTTGGTTCTATATCTAAAGTATAGTTTACAATTTCCCTACTTTGCATAGCTCTAGTCTGGCTTTGAAATCAGGAGTAGATTGGACTTTTTAAAATTAGCAGGGCAGATTTCTCTTAGTTTTTATTTTCCTTTGGAGAAAGAATATCAAAAATTTGGCGATTTCTTCCAAAAATCAGAAAGGAAAAGTACACTAAATGAAAACTGCAATTAGAAATTAAACAGTAATCGCTTCTTGGCCTTTTGGCTAAGATCAAGTGTAGAAACTAAACATTAGTGAAGGGACAGTGACAAGAGCCTTGACACGTGGCTCAGGAACTGTGACAACTGTTGTGACACATGGCTCAACTTAGAAAAAATGGAGACTTCATCACACACACACACACACACACACACACACACACACACACACACACTATCAAAACTGACTCCGGAAGAGAAAGAAATGATAAACAGACATGTTACCACAAATCAAACAGAAAGTATGTTGCCGATTTCACCGTAATTTCAAAAACAACCCACTCTAGACAGCTTTCCAGGGGAATTCGACCTATTTTAAAGGGACAGATAATCCAAGCACTTCATAAGCTATCTAGATTTCACAAAACAATTTATATTATTTCACTTACACAAAGCTATTTGATCATGGGTTTTAACCAAAACTGCCCATACATACAAATTTATACCATATGGATTTACAAATATATAGTAGACCAAATTCAAACAGCAAATTAGAAGCTAAAACGATGGCTTTGTGGTTCATCTCTCAGCACCCACATGGTGGCCTCCAGCCACTTATAACTCCAGGGGATACAGTGCTGTCTCTTCCAGTCCGAGGATACTGCACATTAGTGCTCACACAGGCAAGTAGACATCAGACATATACGCACACAAGAGTGCGGTGTTTACAGTCCAAGTAAGAGAAAGCCGGCGTGTGGGGAGGAACGTCCTGCATGTCACAGCAAAGGTGCAACTTATCAAGACTAGGTTATTCACACAGATTTTAAGACTCGTGGATGAACCAAAGCCTTAGCCAGCACAGCCGTCTGTCCAACAGGACACAGCCAAGAGGTAGACCCCACCCACGGTTACCTTCTTTCACCACTGATGCATATTTGAAAAATTTCACAATAAAAAGCCAGGGGAAATATCTATTAATATAATTCATCACCTTAATAGGTCTAAAGAGAATGGTCTGAGGACATTTCCACAAGCCCTGAGAAGGCATTTGACACAATTCAATAACTATTCTTAATTTTTAAAGCATTTAATAAAACAGGAAGGGATAGTTATTTCTTTAGCATATGAAATAGATTCATCTCTTTCCACAAGCTGGTTGATGTTTGGTTGATATTTTTATTAGTAAAAAAATAATTTATGCTTAGTGCTTAATGGAAAAAACACTAAAAGCATTCCCATTAAAGTCAGAATAAAACAAAAAATGTCCAATATTAGTCCAGTGTACTATTAGTTAGCATTGTTCTGGAAGAAATCACCAGTGTAATTAAAGAAAGACATTATGGGAATAAAAATTAAAAGGTGGGGGTGTTAAATCATCTTTATCTACAGATGATAAGATTGTCCAGCTGTGATACAAAAGGATCCAAATAAAAAACTATTATAAAGTATAAAATTGTCCAAGAGCATGATAGACTACTAACTACTTTAAAAGATCAAGCACACACACACACACAGAGCAAATATTTTATTCTAAGAATAAATGTCTAATAATAGATGTGCACAGAGGATGACTAACACACACACAACACACACACACACACACACACAGAGAGAGAGAGAGAGAGAGAGAGAGAGAGAGTTATTTTATTCTAAAAATAAATGTCTAATGATAGGTAGTAATGATAGATGCGCACAGTGGATGACTGTAAAAAGTTACTTTGTATCCTTGGGTAGAGAGACTCATATTGACTTAATTTACAATGTAATGAAACCCCACTAAAATGGCAACAGTGCTGTTAAATAAAAATCAGCAGTCCAGGGTTCCGTTTAAAACTGACAAATTGAACTAGGAAACCAATTATCACTCATGTGTTTATTCTGCATGCATGTGGGCAGACATGTGTAGATGTCAGAGGACAGCTTGCAGGAGTCAGTTCTCGCCTCCCATGGGTTCTAGGGTTCAAGTTCAGGTCTCGTGCTACCTGCCAAGCCATCTCACCAGGCTCAATTTCTTTTGAATTCTGAGAATTCTGGAAGAATAATACCAGGTAACAAGAAGTGGTTCTAAGAAAATGATGCAGAAGTGTGTGTGTGCTTGTGGAGAAGGATCAGAAAACAGACTAAAAACCCACACACAGTCCAGTGTGACAGAGGAACATGACAATGATGGAGAGGAGAGACACACAGTTGCAGGACTGAAGGTGACTGGAATGTCACTGGGGCATCGGGGAACATGTATATAGATTTCAAAAGCTGTATCCCAGAAGCCACAAACCCAGGGTCTGTGTAATGCCTGTCACAGAGTGACTCTTTAATAGCATTCTTGAAAACTGAAAAGTGCAGGAACAAGAGCCAGCAGGGGGCAGCATGCAACAGCTCTGCCTCAACTCTAAAGCAGGACTGGGAGATGGCTCAGCAGGTAAAGCTCTTGCCACACAAGCAGGAGGACCAGAGTTCAAATCCCCACAACTTGGGTAAAGGCCAGGTGAGGGAGTAAGGGTCTGGTGAGGGAGTAAGGGTCTGTGAGATCATTCTCCTGTAGTCATGGGGGACACAGAAACAGGAGAATCCCTGGAAGATTGCAGGCCAGCTAGCCTGCAATTAACAGAAGAAAAACAAGAGACTCTTTCTAACAAAATGGAAAGAGTATATGGACATACAAGGTTGCTCCCTGACTACCACATGTGCCTGTATATGTACATGCACACGCGTGCATGCAGGCACACACACACACACACACACACACACACACACACACACGGGGCAGGGGTAGTGGAGGAAAGAGAGAAAACTCAATTGAACCATTTCCTCAGCCCTTAATGACTGGCAACTGCCTACAGCATGAGACAGATTAAATGCGTTGGTGAACTGAGTAAACTGTATGGAACATGAGTTAGAGTCAATGAAGTTTATTTTGTGTGTGTGAAAATATAACTATTTCCAATAGTGGCTCTTAGTCTTGCTTTGGAATGGGCCACTTTGGAGTGTCCTTAAAGCTCTGGATTGGACTGTAGAGCCAGTTAGATGCTGCTGTTCTGCGTCTCCAGAGTTTCCAGCACCTCCATCAGGTGGGTCTCCATTGCCTGTGACTCCAGCTCCAGGGCAGCTAGAGCCCCCTTCTGGACACTTCAGGCACCTGTACTCACATGGATATAACTCTACACAGACACATGTGTGCGTACATGCAGACCCACATGCAAAGGCACAGGCACACACCCCCACACAGATGTAGGAACAGGACAGAAGATGGGGGTGGTGGTGAGAGGCAAGAGTCATGTGATGAATCCCAGAAAATCAAACTCTGGAGACCAGCACAGGTTCAGATCTGAGTTTGTTGCGAAGCGTTATCTGTTTATATATACAGTGTTCAAGCCAATCCCAAGCTCCTAAATCCTCAGCCAATTATATCTCATCACACAATCACCATGCCTCAATGAAAGCCCTGCCTGACAAAGTTAACTCAGAAGGAGCAGGAGGATGGTGGGCATAGTCACTCAGTAGGACTTCTGTGACGACAAAGGAAGCAGCCTGAGTTCCTCTTGCTGTCTTACTGGTATTCCGGAAGCCATCTTAGTGCTTTGTATATCTTAATGCTTTGTACAGTAGATCAGGACTCGAGTCTGTGGCTCTGATACAGTCACACACACACACACACACACACACACACAATTTAAGAAGAAAAACACAAAGCTCTGAGTTCTTTCTAGAAGAATCCACCCAAGCAGCAGAGTTGCATTTGATTCCAGAATATTTAAGGATGCACCAAAGTCCATGTGAGTTGGAACCAGAACTTCTGCCAGAAAATATCTAGGATGTGAAGATGTCTTCATCAAACACCATGAAGTATAAAGGATTTCTTTATAAAGGTAGAATAAGGCCTGGTAGGTGAGCTATGTGAGCCTGGTCCTCAGATCTTGGGGCCCACCGGAATACACGCTAGACACAGTCTGTATCCTAAGGCTGGGGTTGGTGCCGGAGACCGGAGGGTCCTTGGAGCTCACTGGCCTGCTACCCCGGAAGAATCAACGGATCAATGAGATCCAGGTCGGCAGGAGACCCTGCCTCAAGAAATAACAAAGAGAGGGATTGAAAATACCCAACACTGATCCTGCGCTCTCCCTCCCCCCCCAACACACACTTTACAGGGTTACTAAAATTCTGCCTAAGTTCAAAACTATTAACAGCGATAGTTTCTGGTGAGAGGGGTGGCCAGAAACGGTTTACATCCCCCACATTTTGTTCCTTGCATTTTGTATAATGAATGTGCTTCAGTTCTGTAATGCAAAATATAATGAGCTTCAGAAAGCTGTGCTCCTATCCACCTAAGACAAGTCTGTTATTAATCACCCTTCCGGATAGCTTTTACATTGTTTAAATCTTTTTAATTTCTGCAAGGTGAATTTTAGGAATCTCACATGAGGAGATTTTCCTACAACCAAGCAAATCCTGTGTATGTTATCTGGAATTTACATTATTATAGCTATTATTGTTATGTTGTTGTTGTTGTGGGCATGGTGTGTGTTTGTGTGTGTGTGTGTACTTTGGGTCTCAAACTCCAGTCATAAGGCCTGGTAGCCAGCACCATTACCTGCTGAATCATCTCTCTGGCCCCTTATCTGGGACAACACTTAGATTTATCTGAGGAGAATGAACGTCTGCAGAATCTGAACTCCACACCTCAGGACTTTCTTTGGTTTTTGTTGTTGTTATTGTTTATTCAAGTCTTCCTTTGTGTTTAGCTATGTGGTTCCACTGGTGATTCTGAACACGCCCAATTATTGATTAATTCAGGATGCTCTTTTACATTGAGGCTTTATTCCAATATAATCAATTCTTCTCATTAATTTCATTAATTTATTTGTCTCTGTACTGAACTTTATTGTGTGGTTGTATCCACTCTTCCATTTTATTTAATTTTCAGAATGAAACTATCATTATTGTTTCCTGGGTATAACAGTAAAACGTGTTCATCATTTTGAAAATACAAACAATTCCCAAGAACAGAAAATGAGAGTTCTGCAATTGTCCTACCCCAGGGGACACGCGATGTTTCTTATTAGTCCTAAGTATTTTCCAATTAATTATCCAGGGTTTCCTGGATAGAAATATCATACAGTGGTTAGTTAATGCGTGACAAGGTGATGTTTTGAGGATATTAAACCAGTGCATTTTCTTCTTTTAAATTCTAATTACAAAATATTTCAAATATATGAAAAGGTATGGAAAATGACCTAACACTCATTCATTTCACTTGATTCACAACTGACCACTGTGCTAAGATCTCCCACCCCTGCTCATTTTCACCACATCCCCCTGAGGGCACCACACCCACGGGTGTGAGGGTCACCTGTCCGCAAAGGCTTACTGCAAAAGCACAGGCTGGGCAGTGTACAAGCCTTCAGCATATACATTGGTGTACGCATGTGCAAGTGTGTGTGTGTGTGTATGTGTGTGTATGTGTGTGTATGCACCTTGGACATATTCTTCAGGAGCTATTCACCTTTTGTTTTTCTCATGTGTCTGTGTGTTCCTGTGTGTATGTGTGTGCAGTCACTCGTACACCCATGTGTGCATGCGTGCATGCATGCGGAGGCTGGAGACTTCTTCCTTTGTTGTCTGCCTTGTTCAGTGAGCCAGGCCTCTCACGTGAACTCAGAGCTTGCTGCCTCTGCTGCCTGAAGCTTGACCTGGGACTCTGCTCTTCACCTTCTGATCTCTGGAGGAAGAACCGGGCTGCCACATGTGCTCTGAATTCCTTTCTGTTGGCTTGCACAGCAAGTCCTGTCCCTACTTGTCCACACACACACACCAGCCCTGCGATGCTTTTGGAGGTAAGCCTGGAGCTTAAAGGCTGGTGAAACCCAGAGATCCACCTGCTTTTGCCTGCCCTGCACTGGGGTTACAGTGTGTGCCGAAACACCAGGCTTCAATGTGCCCACTCTGGGGACCTGACTTGGTCCTCATGCTCGCACAGCAAGCACTAATATGACTGAACATCTCTCCACGGCCCCTAGGTTTTACAGTATTCCATCTGACTCGTGAGCACAATTCCTTCTATGTCTTCTTGGGCACAGAGAAGAAAGCTCACTAGAAGTAGATGTCCGTACATGGATGGTTAAGTCACAGATAATGACACCTGCTACATAACGAGGGCCAGTGTCATCAAACCATTACCGACAAGGACCTGATTTGTCAAGTATTTATTCACACTACTCAAGTTTTTCCTTAATCCCCTGTCTAGAGCTTCACACATTTCTCCACTTTCTTCTTATTGATTTGTAAAAGATCATTATATATTGTGGACATTAATATTTTTAGTGCAAGTGAGTTTTCCCAGACTGTCGTTTGTCTTTTCCCTTCTGTTAAAGGCACATTTAATTGTGTGTAAATGTTTGATTTTTATGTAAAGCGATCGGTGTTTGCCTTTATGGGGAGCATTTTTACTGCCTTGCTCAGCCAGCCCCTCCCACTCCAATGTCACACACATGTATGCCTGGTTTACTTCTAAGAGTTTCAAGGTTTTGACATTTATGCTTACTCTTCAATGCACCTAGAACCTTTTCTTTTTAACTTTTGATTCCTTGCCAGTTTCACATCATGCACCCTAATCCCACTCACTTCCCTGTTCCCCTCGTGTCTACCCTTCACCCTTGTATCTCCCTCCCAAATAAAAAACCCCACAAACAACAAAACAGAAAAAAACAAAAACCAACAACGAACAATCAAAAGCCTCAAAGTACAGAAACCATCTCATCGTGGAGACTGGGGTGCCCATTGGAAGCCATGGTGGGTCCCACAGTGACTCCCTCTGTCCACACATCTTCACTTGTGATTGTTCACTAGTAAGTCCTTGGTGTGGTTCGAGATCTCTGGCTTCGGCGACACCATCAATATTGGATCCTCACTGGGACTCCTTCCTGATCATCCTGTTGTTGCCCTGTGGCGTGGAGATCCTGCAACGTTGGATCAGCACAACCAGCCCTTTCAAGGAACCCAACAGTTCACAGATGATACAGATTTTAGGGTGGGCTGACTCAGAGCCCTAGAGCCAGGCCTGGTGGTGGCTGAGCTGGCCAGATCACAGCCTCTCCTTTACCTGCACCACCAGGGCAAGCTCTCCAGCACTGCTCTGGCCAGGCCCCCAATGCTGCAGTAGGCGGGCGTGGTCGGAAGGCAGGGTCAGCTCTCCGCACCCTAGGGCTGCTCAACCACACCCACGCCTCCAGGGCCAGCTCCATTGCTCTGCCCAATCAAGTCGGGGTGAGGATGGGGTGGGGGACAACACTGCACTCTCCCAAGTCTGGCACTTATCTTTATAAAATCCAAGGCAAGACAGGGATCTAACTCGATATCCTCCGCACGCATACAGGTAAGAGCTCCACTGTTTACTCTCCTTTTGACTTTTCGTCAAACATACACAACAGACGGTGGGACTTGCCAGCCTCTCACACTGAGGCTTAGCTTCGGCAATTATCCAATTACGAACAATCTTGATTTGCTCCTGCCTCCAAACAGGAGTTATCTTTGAATGTTTTGATTGACAGATGATAGTATCAAGTCTTCATGAACACTGACATCATCTAATTTGCAGCCGTAAATATTTTGGCACGAATCTTGAAAAGATCAGGACTCTTTTTAAACCACAAGAACATCGTTAGTCTTAAAAATAACAGTAAGCCCTCTTATCAATAAAAACATTTCTGCACAGGTGACATGGCTCAGTGGTAAAGGCGGTAACTATATAAACCTGGAGACCTGAGTTCAATCCCTAGAACCCACAAAAAGCTAGCGGGAACTGACTCCACAAGACTGTCCCTCACTTTCGTAAGCACCCTGTCCCATGCAAACCCATGCACACACATACACATACATATGTGATAATAAACAATAAATACATATCATTTAAAACTTATTCAAATAATACCATAATTTTACTTTTGCATTATTTTCAATGCTGGGAATAGACCCAGGTGTTCTTGCTTTTTTTTTTTTTAATTTTTATTTTTTGCAGTTTGTTTTAATTAGGCTCCAAATAATGCCTGTGCGTTACCCAAATCTATTTCAACATCACACGTCTTCCCTGTTTGAAATGTCTATTAGAGAAACTGGACCTCTTGCTTCATGTAGACCCCACAAACACACATCAAGTCCCTCCCCCCCCCCCCGCACCTCCCCCGAGCCCCATTGTCTCCTTCTGGCATCCGTCCCCCCAACACGCCACTCTGTCCCTGCGGTGTAGACAGTCACTATAGAAACTTGATGAAATTCAGGTTCGATGTGGGGCCAGGATGCTCCTCCAGGAATCTGTGTGCTCCACTTAGTGAGCGTGTCATGTCACCAGCACAGTTTGGGAACACCAAGAGTCACCCTCGCCCAGATCCATTACTCCACAAAGGCTTGGAGACCGCAGCAATCCAATCCCTCCCTCCATCCTCATGTTTACAGCATGAGAAGCTGTGTGCGCCCCTCTGCCTTCATGGGTGTCCACAGCACGCGGTGCGGCGTCCGCTCCTCTGCCTTCACGTGTGCCCGCTCCTCACTGGTTGGGTGGATTCCCCCTCTTTTGTCTGTCCTTCTGTCCATACCCTCCCAGCTCTGAGGCAGTACGGCTCCATTCATCAGATGTCTTCATAGCTGGGAGGCGAGCATTGCCTCATCTCTAAGTTCCCACACACATTTAAAACATGTATCCGTTCCCGGCTACTGCTGCGTTTTCGCGGCTTGACCTGAGAACATCGCGGCCACGGGAAACTCTCTCCATGTTTTAAGATGGCTGTTTGTTGACTTTGTGTGTTTATTAGCTTTAGGTCACGGAGCGTTCGCCTGCTCGGCTGTCTGCCCCTCTGCGAAGTCTTTCATTTCCTTTTCTACCGTACAATTTCCTCCTCGGCTCTGTTACTCCGTTGTTTTTATAAACGTTACACAGTCCATTTGCTGCTAGTGTCTAGAAACACAAGAGCTTTCGTATATGGGACTCGTACTGAAACGGCTTGTTGAATTCCTTTAATTTGATACTTTGTTAGTAGAATTCCTTGAAACTTTCTTCAAATGTAGACAATGGCATGGGGGTGGGCTTAGTAATGGCAATCCTTTCACTTCCTTCCCCTAAATTCTCTCTCTTATCTCAATTTTATTTTCTAATCTAATTAAATATAAGTGGCCGTAGCAACTTTTTGTTATTTTTTTTTCTCCAAAATCTACTTGGAACATTAAACATGATAGAAGCAGAAAAAAAAAAAAACAACAAAAAAAAAAACAAAACAGAACCTCTTTTGAAGTCCTCTATGAAAGGAAATTGTGAAAAGTTCCTGATTAGCCAGAAACCGTTCCATCTCCAGTTGTAGCAACTTTTACATTTTAATTTTTTTACTTAGTAGAAGGATTTTTATCCAGTAAATAACATGTACACTGTAACTTCCTGAGCAAGGTGGCTTCCTGTCCATTCTCTGGATTGTTTTTCAAAAGTTAGCATTTGCCTTTCTGCACGATTTGTTGGGGATGATAATATGCTTTTTTCTGTTGTAATGAATGAGTGGACTTTGATGATGACAGTGATGATGCTGATGGTGGTGGTGGTGGTGGTAGTGATGATGATGATAGTGATGACAATGCTGGTGATGCTGGTGATGCTGCTGCTGCTGGTGATGATGATGGTAGGTACTAAGTCTCTGAATTGTAAACAAGGCCCCAATTAAATGCATTTTTTCATATGTTGCCTTAACAGAACAGTGGATGAGGCATTTACAAAGAACAATCCAGTCTTGCTTATCTGTCCTCTGTTAGTTGTATATAGAACAACTATTGATTTCTATTATTTGTTATTACCTTTTGAGTTTATTCTGTTCTTTCTTTCTTTCTTGAATTTCCTGCTGAGTTTCTTCTCTCGATATTGCTTCTCATACATTTTTGAGATACAATGTGCTCATACATTGTGCTCCATTTCTAAGTGAATGGGATGTCTGACAGGGTATGGATGACGACACCTGACTCTGCTGTGTGGCTTTTGGAGCACACGGTCTGTATAACACCACCGAGTTCTGATTCACGGTAACTTTTATAACTACTCACTAGGGAAAGGCTGGTGATACACTAAACTTCGAGAGTAACGTTCTCAGAAGCTATACTTCCGGGGGCCGAGTGTGTGTGTGTGGGAGAGAGAGAGAGAGAGAGAGAGAGAGAGAGAGAGAACTTCACAAGTTTCACTTACTCTCTGGTTTTTGGTTTTCTCTGCTTTTCCTTGTAATTCCAGCGAAGTTTTGCCGTACCTGTTTTGAGCTTGCTGGCAGGTGCACACAAGTTCAGGGTTCTTAGCACTTCCTGGTCAGTTGTGTCTCCTCATTAAACACCACTCTATCTGGACTCTTGGCTTTGCCTCCAAAGTCTGTTTTTCCAGACCCTAATATAGCTATGCCCCAAATTTTGGGTTGGATGTCTCTAATTTCACACTCTCTGTCTTGTTATCTTGGTTCTCAGTCTTTCTTGCCCCGGTCTGGGCCTCTCTGTCTTTTAAATGCTCTCATTTATTTTAGTACCAAGTTTTACTTCTTCCTCCTCATTTGGAATCCCCGTTTGTCATCTATTTTTTTTTTTTTTGCTTGCTCTGTTCAACTTCATTTTCCATCCTTTCTCTAGTCAGTCGGTTTCCTTTATTCCTGTCTTTCTTCTCAGATGGCTCAAACTTTTAACATGTATTTCTTTGCTTCGGAGACTATGCTTAAATTTATATATTGTATACTTGAGTTACCCAAGTCTGAAGTTAATAACTATTCTTTTGTTCTTAGATGTTGAGGACTCTACGAGCCACTCCTTCCTATGTTTTCCATGTTATTCTTGGGAGGAAATTTAATGAAATTAATATATATTTCTCCAAGTTAATTCTGCATTTGGTGTCTGGTTTCCTCATCCCAAGACCACTGAACTTCAGTATATTCTACAGACCTAGTCTAAAAAAACAGAAAATGGGACTGGTAGGGTGACACCTTTAGTCCCAGCACTCAAGAGACAGAGCCAGGAGGATCTCAGCCTGGTCTACATAGCAATAGCTACCTAGTGAAACCCTGTCTCAAAAAACAAAACAAAACAAGAGCAAAAACAAAAACAAAAACAAAAACAAAACAAACAAAAAAAAAAAAAAACAAGTTGGGCCTGGTGAGATGGCTCAAAGGTTAAGATCACTGACTGCTCTTCCAAAGGTCCTGAGTTCAAATCCCAGCAACCACCTGGTAGCTCACAACCATCTATAATGAGATCTGACGCCCTCTTCTGGTGTGTTTGAAGACAGCTACATTGTAACAATAACAATTATAACGATAAATAAATCTTTAAGACAAAACAAAACAAAGAACAAGCTATCCTTCTCGGAGCTTGGGAGACGGCTCGGTGCAGAAGAGCATGCACTGCTCTTGCAGAGGACTTGAGTTAGGTTCCCAGCACCCACTTCAGTGGCTCCATACTCCAGGAACTCCAGCTACAGGGACAGTATGCCACCTTCTGGCTGCTATGGCCACCTGCAGTCACATGCACATACCCACACAGACACAAACAAGTATACATAATTAAACATAAAAATAAACCTTAAAAGCATCCCTATTTGTTTCTCAATTATGTGTAGCCTTATTATATAGAGCACACACACATCTGTAGCATGCACATGCACATATATGCATGCGTATATAAGTGTGAAAGAGTGTATTTTGAAAGCCTCACAAACTATTTCATGCAGATTTGAAGAGGATTCTGGGTAGGAGAAGAAAGGACAGCGCATCACCCACACTGCTTCACGGTCTTTCTCGGACTCTTCCGTCCTTTAGTTACGTGGGCTCTCGGGGTAAGCGTGGCTTGTTTTATTGTTGTCTGCCACAGAAGACACATCGTACCCCACACAACTCTGCTCCTCTCTCTGCCCTGCGCTTGGCCATCTTTTCCTGTCGGCAGCTACGTATCCGATGCACTCATTTCAACTATGGCCGTGTCTTGCCCATGGGTCACATGTGGTGTGCTGGGCCACATTCTAGTCGATGACGCTGAAATTATATCCCGGCTTTGCTGGGATAGAACATGTTGCACTTAACACCACACGGAGACAAAATAGGCGGATAGGAATGAGTGCCAGTGTTTCGTTCGCTGAGACAGAAGCAAGGGCGGGTAGCCGGCATGCTGCAGAGCATGCACTTGATTACCCCAGGCTTGCCCAGAGCCTCTCAGAGCAGGAGTGCCGGCTCAGGCACAGTTTTAGTTGCATTCTGTATTCCTCTGCTCATGGATGAAACTACTGCTCCCATCCCCCTGGCACTGCATGCATTAGTCTTGAAAATAATTGCTAATGAAGGCCAGAGAGATGGTTCAGTGGGCAAAAGGAGCTTGCTGGGAAGTCTGATGACCTGAGTTCAATTCCTGAGACCCACACCATGCTGCTCTCTGATAGCCACATGTAGTGTACAATGGCAGGCACACACACATATATACATACACATATACAAATACACACATACATATACACAAATACACACTTACATACCTACATGCACATACATACACTAACACACATACATACATACACATACACTCACACACATACACACAAACTCACATACACACTCATATACACACACTAAATAAATAAATGAATATTTTAGAACAAAATTTCTAGAAACAATGACCTCTGCTTTATTTTGTAATTAGTCACACAATGAGCTGAAGCAGCGTCCTCACTCTGATTACCACGCACCTTGTTTCCTTCTCTGTGATTAACCCTTTCCCTCCCTTCTTTCACCCCTTGCTCTTGCCCTCTCTCCCTGCCCACCCTCACTGCCCTTCTTTGTTCTCTGGTGGTCAGTACCTCGACTTACTGATCCAACTCACGGGTTCTTCTTACAGATTTAAAACAATATTATTGTTTCCATTTTAAAAATTAATTCAAAGATTTAAATTTACACAATAAGAACTAATGAAATAGGAAAATCACCAAAATAAAAATGAAACTCTGAAAAATGGCTAAATGTGCAGAAACGTGTGAACGCGGCACACCACGATGCTTCCAGGCATTACTAGTCAGAAGCAGAGTGGCTCTGGTGCAGGCCTGAGCAGTGGTTCCTCAAAGCCAGAACTAGGGTTTGAAATCACGATGGTGAGGTGCTGACTTAGCCACTCCTGGCTTAGGCCTTAGCCATAGCCTAGATAACAGGCACCGTGTGTGTGTGTGTGTGTGTGTGTGTGTGTGTGTGTGTGTGTGTGTGTGTGTGTTTGGTCTAGGAGAGGGCCTCAGATCTCCCAGAACTGGAGGCACAGCAGGTTGTGAGCCATGTGACATGCGCGTTGGGAGCTGAGCTCAGCTCCCCTGAAAGAGCAGCGCCTGCTCTTCACCGCCGAGCCATAGCTGCAGCCCCATCTCTGAGATTTGTTTCCTGATGCTAATCCCTTAGCTCTCCGCTGGGTTGGCAGTACTCAGCTGGGTTGGCAGTACTTAGCTGGGTTGGCAGTACTCAGCTGGGTTGGCAGTACTCAGCTGGGTTGGCAGTACTCAGCTGGGTTGGCAGCACATTGCCGTGGGTGTAGGTAAAGTTCATTCAGCTTTGAGCTGCCTGGTTTGATTCTGCCCCTTAACCCCAGAGTGACCACACAGCCCTCTGACCCCAAAGTGACCACACAGCCCTCTGACCCCAAAGTGACCACACAGCCCTCTGACCCCAGAGTGACCACACAGCCCTCTGACCCCAGAGTGACCACACAGCCCTCTGACCCCAGAGTGACCACACAGCCCTCTGACCCCAGAGTGACCACACAGCCCTCTGACCCCAGAGTGACCACACAGACCTCTGTCCCCAGAGTGACCACACAGCCTACTATCCTCAGAGAGACCACACAGACCCCTGTCCCCAGAGTGACAACACGATCTCTTTGACTTCTTCTAATACAATTGTGCTCATTTTAAAATAATTTGTATTGAATTTGCTTTGTGTGTGTCACAGCACACATGCCGAGGTCAGATAACTGCAGCTAGTAGGAGTGAGTCTCTCCCTACACCATGTGGGTTCCAGGATTGAACCCAGGTCATCAGGCTTGGCAGCAAGCCCCTTACATTCTAAGCCATCTTGACAGCCTATTCCTTTATTTTCTGCTTTGGGATTTCCATCCATTGAAGAGCGTCAGATAAAGATATAATTTTCTTCCTAATCTAGAGGCAATCATTCCACAGCTGTCTGTCAAATAATATTTCTTTCTGCAAACAGTTCACATTGTATCTTATTTCGACCAATAACTCAATGGGCAGGATTCTCTGGATTTTACTTAGTTCCGTTCCTTTAGTTGTCTTTGGGGTACTATTATCCCACCATTTAAAATATCTCCTGAGCAGTGAGTTGGCTCAGTGGGTAAAGGAACATTCTCCAAAAGCTTGAGGACCTGGGTTCAAGCCCAAGATTCACACAGTGAAAGGAAGAACCCCGAAATTATCATCCAACCTCCACAATGGCCCATGGCATGCACACACACACACACACACACACTCACACACACGCACACTCATGCACACTCACACACTCATGCACACACTCATGTAACACACTCATGTAACACACTCATGCACACACTGATGCAGGCACACTCATGCACATGATCATGCAAACATACTCATGCACACACACTCATGCACACATTCATAAAAGATGCGTGCTCTAAGTTTATGAAACTATAAATCTTAGAAGGAATACAGATGGGGCCAGCCAGATGGAGGTGTGCAGAACACTCACTCCCAAGACTAACAATCTGGGTTCAATCCCTTTGACCCATGTGGTGAAGGAGACAGCAGTCTCCCAAAAGTTGTCCCCTGACTTCCACGTGTTTACCATGGCATGATGTATGCATAAATACATATGTTCAAGCACACACAAGAAATAAAAACTTTATTCTACTATTTATATGTGTGGGTGATTTGCTGGCTAGTGTGTCTGTGCATCCTGTAAAGTATGGTGCCCTTGGAGCCCAGAAAAGGGCACCAGCTCACCTAGAACTGGAGTGGAGGAGTGTTGTGAGCCGCTATGTGGGTACTGGAAATTGAACCTGGGTCCTCTGGAAGAGCATCCCCTGCTCTTAACTGTTTAACTCTCTCTCTCTCTCTCTCTCTCTCTCTCTATATATATATATATATATATATATATATATATATATGCCTTTTTTATTTTTGGAACAACCAAAATTTATTTAAAATGCCACAAAGCTGTAAATGCTATTACATTGATTTTAAATATTTGGGGGTGAACTTGCTGCATCTTCCAAACTCTGCTTAAACTCTGTAATTGTACAGACAAATTGTATTTATTAATTTTCTTACTTATATGACAAGTTACCTAACCAACTTATGAAAAGATGAGTTTATCTTGGCTCATACTTTGAGAATGTGGGCCATTGTGACTGGGAAGGCATAACACATGGTGGCATGAGGGAAGGCCCACCATGACCAGGAAGGCATGGCGGCAGGAGTGTGAAGGCCCACCATGACCAGGAAGGCATGGCGGCAGGAGTGTGAAGGCCCACTGTGACCAGGAAGGCATGGCGGCAGGAGTGTGAAGGCCCACTGTGACCAGGAAGGCATGGCGGCAGGAGTGTGAAGGCCCACCGTGACCAGGAAGGCATGGCGGCAGGAGTGTGAAGGCCCACCATGACCAGGAAGGCATGGCGGCAGGAGTGTGATGGCCCACCGTGACCAGGAAGGCATGGCGGCAGGAGTGTGAAGGCCCACCGTGGCCAGGAAGGCATGGCGGCAGGAGTGTGAAGGCCCACCGTGACCAGGAAGGCATGGCGGCAGGAGTGTGAAGGCCCACCGTGACCAGGAAGGCATGGCGGCAGGAGTGTGAAGGCCTACCATGACCAGGAAGGCATGGCGGCAGGAGTGTGATGGCCCACCGTGACCAGGAAGGCATGGCGGCAGGAGTGTGAAGGCCCACCGTGACCAGGAAGGCATGGCGGCAGGAGTGTGAAGGCCTACCATGACCAGGAAGGCATGGCGGCAGGAGTGTGATGGCCCACCGTGACCAGGAAGGCATGGCGGCAGGAGTGTGAAGGCCCACCGTGACCAGGAAGGCATGGCGGCAGGAGTGTGAAGGCCCACCATGACCAGAAAGGCATGGCGGCAGGAGTGTGATGGCCCACCATGACAGAGAAGGCATGGCATCAGGACTGTGAAGGCCCACCATGACAGAGGAGGCATGGCGGCAGGGGTGTGAAGGCCCACCGTGACCAGGAAGGCATGGCGGCAGGAGTGTGAAGGCCCACCATGACCAGGAAGGCATGATGGCAGGAGTGTGAAGGCCCACCATGACAGTGGAGGCATGGCGGCAGAAGTGTGAAGGCCCAACATGACAAAGAAGGCATGGCAGCAGGGGTGTGAAGGCCCACCATGACAGTGGAGGCATGGCAGCAGGAGTGGGAAGGCCCAGCATGACAAAGAAGGCATGGCAGCAGGGGTGTGAAGGCCCACCGTGACCAGGAAGGCATGGCGGCAGGAGTGTGAAGGCCCACCATGACAGTGGAGGCATGGCAGCAGGAGCGTGAAGGCCCACCATGACCAGGAAAGCATGGCGGCAGGAGTGTGAAGGCCCACCATGACAGTGGAGGCATGGCGGCAGGGGCGTGAAGGCCCACCATGACCAGGAAGGCATGGTGGCAGGAGTGTGAAGGCCCACCATGACAGTGGAGGCATGGCAGCAGGAGTGTGAAGGTCCACCATGACCAGGAAGGCATGGCGGCAGGAGTGTGAAGGCCCACCATGACCAGGAAGGCATGGCAGCAGGGGTGTGAAGGCCCACCATGACAGTGAAGGCATGGCAGCAGGAGTGTGAAGGCCCACCATGACCAGCGGCAGCAGGGGTGTGAAGGCCCACCATGACAGTGGAGGCATGGCAGCAGGAGTGTGAAGGCCCACCATGACCAGGAAGGCATGGCAGCAGGATTGGGAAGGCCCACCATGACAGAGGAGGCATGGCAGCAGGAGTGGGAAGGCCCACCATGACAGTGGAGGCATGGCAGCAGGAGTGTGAAGGCCCACCATGACAGAGGAGGCATGGCGGCAGGAGTGTGAAGGCCCACCATGACAGAGGAGGCATGGAGGCAGGGGTGTGGGGCAGTTGGCCCCAATGTCTACAGTCAGGAGCAGAGAGTGATATTCGCTGGCTCCCATCTTCCCAGCCCAGGGATCCTACCTTTCCTGTGGATCATCCCAGCACAACCTAATCTAGATAAGGGTCCACAGACATGTCCAAAGATTCATTTCCATGGTGATTTTAAAGCCCCTCAAGTCCAATATCAGGATGCATTCCAGTAAGAGAGCATATCTTTGGACAGGAATAAACATTGGTGGAGTGCCTGGTTTTTTTGACCTTGGTCCCAGACACTCAACAGTGGACCTGAGGCAGAACCACCCTCTGCCCTCCTGTGGCTTAAACTTTCCAACTGTTCAAAGGGAGAAATGTGGTT
The DNA here is from genome assembly GCF_947179515.1 of Apodemus sylvaticus. NCBI lineage: Eukaryota > Metazoa > Chordata > Mammalia > Rodentia > Muridae > Apodemus > Apodemus sylvaticus. The sequence goes on along the minus strand of NC_067476.1, from coordinate 12,950,281 downwards.
TTCGTGAATTAGAGAAGGATTAATGTTCTTAAGTGCTAAATGGAACAGGTTGGAATTGTGTGTTCTGTGTGGGTTACCGTGCGTGAAACGTACCCAGTAAACAACCGTATTCATGATATTACTCATCTCCTCCATGTTTCTGTTTCTACTTCGCCTACTTGATTTGACAAAGACTAAACAATGTAATAATGTCAGGGTAGCTCATTAAGACAGTGATGTTGCAAGATTCATCTTGGTATTCCTAATAGCTTTTGGTTATATATTGCTTTTTAAAAAGTACCATTTATTAGATTTTTTAATATAGAAAATGTTAAAGAATAATCCTACCATCAACATAACCCTTAAAAAATATCCCTCAAGGGGGGGGGGAGGCAGGGGAGGGAAAGAAAGGAGAGAGAAGGAGGAACAGAGGGAGGGAGGGAAGGAGGGAGGGTGCATTCAAATCATACACACATACAAAGCCTTGAGCTCTCTGCTTTGTTATCTGCTGTGGTCTGGACCTGGAGTGTTCTCCACATTCTGTGAGTTTGTCACAGACTGTGAGAAATAAAATAATCATAGCAATAGCAATAATGGTCCCTTTGAAAAGTGCCTTCAGTCAGCCTTGGTCTGACCACAGGTGAAGAAGAACCACAGGCTCCAGCTCCCACCTGCCTGACTAGCTTCCCTCCTCAACCCAGACTAAAACAAGTTTACAGCAGAGATGTGCCCAAGCTGGTAGCTGTGGCAGGGTCCTGAGCTTTCTAAACTCTAAAATAGGATTTAAAGGTAGAGACGAAACCACCCATGCTTTCAAACAGACAGTCGGTGACAGAGGGAACCGCAAGACCTGAGAGTCATGTAAGACACACCCTGAAGCTCCTGACCCTCCTGACCCTCCCGACCCTCCCGACCCTCCTGACCCAGCCAGTGAGAAAAGGAGGGAAGGGACCCACATTAAAACAAAATACAAAACTGTTCTTTGCGTTCTCGGGGTGTAACCACACCATTCTGGGCTGAGTCTCACCCTCCAGTTTATATTTAAAAAGTCTCTCTGGCTATTCTGAGTCTCGGGTGCTCTTACTGTGGGATGAAGGGCAGGTCTTCACTCCTCACTGGGGTTTGATATCCAGGGCGGGGCTATCAGGTGCTGGGACAGCCTTCAAGACACTCTCAGACTGCTAGGGCCCGTCCTGGAAGGAGAGGTGGAGCCTCCCTGCTCCCGCCCCCGCCCCGCCCCCCAGTCCCTTTTCTTTGTTTTGTTTCAAGGCTGCAGGAGAGCATTTCCCTCCACATACATCTCCATGGTGCTGTCTTGTCCCTTTCCCAAAGCAACGGGGCCAACTGGTCACCCACTGGAACCCCCAAAGCTATCTTTGCAAGTTGATTATCTCAGGTAGTTTGGCATAATAACCCACGCTCCTTAGGGTGACCTAAGGGGGCCACCAGAAGTGGAGTGGCAAGCTTTACCCATGGTGATGTCTCTCTCTACCGTCATTGTCCCACAGAGCCTCCTGCGTGTAGACGCTCAACTGTGAGTTGAGCTGTTTTCAGAACTACTGGGTTCAGACCCTGGGTGCTCCTCTTACAGTGCCTCTTGCTACGAAGGTTAAGCCTAGAACACCACTCTAGGTTTATTTCTATTGTTGTGATCAAAAAACCCGAGAAGCAACCTCTTGGGAGGTGTGGCCTTGTTAGAGTAGGTATGGTTTTGTTAGAAGAAGTGTGTCACTCTGGGGGTGGGCTTTGAGACCCTTCTCCTAGCCACATGGGAGCCAGTCCTCTCCTATTTGCCTTTGGAGCAAGATGTAGAACTCTCAGCTCCTCCTGCCTGGACGCCACCATGATCCTGTCTTGATGATAATGGACTGAACCTCTGAACCTATAACCCAGCCCTAATTAAATGTTGTCCTTTATGAGAGTTGCCTTGGTCATGGTGTCTGTTCACAGGAGTAAAATTCAAACTAAGACAGGCATCACCCCTGCCACGCTCCCAGTGTCCCTC